>NW_020273610.1:589399-875184 GCF_003268045.1 Sipha flava
TATATAATATATAATATATATATAATATATATATAAATATAATACATATATATAATGCTTTTCTCTAGTTTAAAAACAATAGTTTATTACACGAATAAGAATATATATATATATATATTAATCAAATAAGGTTCAAAATGAATTCTTTTAAATAAATATATTGACTTAATTACCACAGCGATCCTTAGATTATATTTAATCTATGAATGATCGAAAAAATATAGCAAATTCCTAGTTTATCTGCGGAGAGAGAACTAAATGACTCAAATTTAATTAAATATTTGATTAATAATATTAATGAATTAATAAAATAAGAAAATTCTAATGGAGTTAAATTTAATCAATACTTTTTTTTTATCGAAATTCGTTCGAGGCTAATCCATCAATCACAATATCGGGGAGTTAATGATGTAAGTCGAACGGGAACCTCGACTAGAAAAAAGTTTGTTTTTAATTTGTTTAATCGCATTACTCAAGAATATAACATGAACAAAAAAAACTTTAGTTCTTCGACGATTTCATTATTATTTATTACTTACACACTTCAAAATATTGAATATCTAATAAAATACTGGTCTGATTTACACTGATTACAAAACTATAAAATTCTTAGTATTTATTATACGTCAGACGAAGAATAGATATAATAAATAATTAATGTAAAAATCAAGTACAAAAGAATATAATTAAATTACCTAGTCATAATGAATTAATTAATTTAACATTATTTATTAAAATTATATACAAAATGTGAGGAATAGCATTGAATCTATATATTATAAATATACTTATACGGGTATAGGAATAATAATTGAAAAATGATTAGTTTATTAATCTAATTTATACTTTATAACATAATATAATTTTTATAGGATCCAATTATGATATATTGCATTAAAATTATTGACTATGAAATATTGACTTTCATTTTATAACTAAATACAAACAAATTAGGTATAATCAATACTAGAAAAAAATCAAAATGTATTTATTCTTTTTTTGACATGGGTACATTAGATTTTCATAATGTGAAAGATATGAAACTGGGTAGATATTTTTGTGTTTTTAGAGTTTTTCAGGCATTATAAGTATAAAGACGTGGACAAAATGTATGGACTTAGTTTTTGGCACTCTTCTCGATTCTCTCATCAAAACTTTCAATATAGTTGATTATATTATTTATGATTCAAAATCAATGATAAACCATAAATTCAAAATATTAATAAATCTACGAACATTTCGATTTTCTTTTAAAATTAATAAGTTCACGAATTTACACTCTATCAATTTTTCTATGGTATAAATTACAATAATACACAAATATATTTGAAATAGGAAATCATTAATGGAAAATGATCAAATGAAACATGAGTTATTTTATTTTAACATACAGTTTTAATACAGAAAGTTTAAAATATATTTAAATGTATAATATGGGTACTTGCAAATTATTTATTAACAGCTATATATAATTAAAAATACACGAATTGCTCATGTTTATAATTTTCATGCAGTCATTTTTTATAAATAATAAGAAGAATATTCTATAATTCTGCTTTTGTTTATCACTTAAAGTGATCTTTTGTAAAGATAAAGTTAAATCTTAACGTAAATTAATTACGTTAAGATCAATATGAATATTCAAAAAATGGTAGTATCTAAAAAAAATGTATAAATTATTTAGCTTATTTATTTCTAAATGTTTAACTATTTAATGTTTTTAAATACTAATAAATTAAGTATATTTTTTCTGCATTATTTTTAAGAATTTCCTTAACTAAACTTTTATAGTATCCTAAAATCTTTTATTCAAGATTTCATCAAATCTTTAAAAAAAGTTTTTTGGGTCTTATTTATTATAAAAGTTAGATAAATTAAGTATTCCGAAATCGTAATTGTAAAAGGTATTCATTCATTAATCAAACACCAGTTTTTATCAGTCAAAACTTTATAGCACTGTATTAAATGATTAATATTCATGATCAGTGATAAAATAACAATCCATGCTCGTTTTAAAACAAAGTAATTTGTCTCTTTTGAATGAATGAAGTAATACATTAAAACGTTGCTAAAATATTAACTTGGTTTACAACAATGAATAACAATGCATTTTGTTTGATCAATTTATAAGAATAAAAGTGTCCATTTTAAATATAAGTAATACTTTTATGTAAGGTATGAACATTAATGATATTTAACTAATTTCTTTTTTTTTTTCGTGAATTTTTAGCATGTATGTCGTTCTATTAAACTGTCCTCTATGTTCACCTTTGTTAAAACCTTACGTAATATTGTATTGATTTTAGTTCCTAGTTTACGAAAAACTTTTGGTTCTTTGTTTCTATAAGAAAAAAAAATAATTTAAAACTTTTAAATCGTTTTTTAGTTAGTTGGATTTCATGTTCTATCTCACCTTTCTCTTCTTTCTATAAAACGTTACATATCGTAGTTATCATAAGTTGTTTTCTCAGTAGAATGTATTATTATTACTTTTTTAATTCCGAAGATTTTTTGTACACTTTTACAAGAATAAATACATGTGTGCTTTTTTAAAATTAAACGTGTGTATACCGCTTATTCCGATAGTTACTTTATTATTCGTATTCTAAAAATATGTTCAAAATTAATTGACAATTTGTATACTTTGTCTTAATGTTTTTCTTCGATGTATTTTTATTTATTCGTATTTTTATAGTAAATGTGTATTATCATTTGAATGAAATTTTTATCTGAGTGCAGAATATATTTTTAATTTTTTTTTTCAAGGTTATATTTGTTTGAATGCTGTAAATCATACTAGCAATTTGTTTTCCACTGAGTGATATTAGAAATAAATAATTTGATTATTATATCAGCAGAGGAGATTATTTCTCTTCTAAAGGAGATATTCTTCTTGCCGCACTCTTTTTGCTTCAATTTTTACTTTTAATGCACAGGTCGGATCAGTTTGTATCATTGATTTTTTCTCATTATACGCTTCATCCACCATGCACTCTAACTTTCATGCTTATACAGTTAATAATAATTTTTTTTATTTTATCATATTTTATATTCCTTTTGATCGTCTATATGATATATTCATGAAGTTTTTAACATTTTCTTTTAAAGGAACGTTTAAAAAGCTTAATTTTTGTTAACTCAGTAAATATTTTTCAGGATTCAGCTCCGTGTAGAAATACAGGTAACATATTGGAAATCATACTTTTGAAATTACAAATCAGTCGTAATATTTGAATACTTTTGTCAATTTATGAAAATCATCCATTAAATTCTGTCTTCCAAATCTGTTTATTATATTGTTAATATCCCATCCTTAATTAATTGTTATTTCCAGTTCCAAGGTGACTATATTTTTGTACCGGTTCTATGCTTTAATTATTCAATATTATCGTAAGCTATTAACGTTTGATAGTATTCATTTTCTTTATATTATGGATCAAATCCTGGGTCTCGCTGGCTCTATCCGCTAAATATTGTAATTCAGTAATGTTGTTTGTAAAAATCACCATATCATCACTGTATCTAATTTTATTTAAATATATTATCATCATTATTAAGTTATATTTTTCATATTTAATCTTCCTTAAATAATTGACAACTGTGTACTATTGTTGAAAATAGTACCGGGTAACTAATTTATATAGCGGAATATTTTAAGATTAAATTCACCGTTACGTTTTTCAGTATTGGTAACCATGAATAGAATTAAGTACACACCTATGTTACAAGTGCTTGCAATTAGTTTACTGTAACCATAATATATGTCCTACAATAAACCGCTTTGTGTTAAGACAAATATATATATATATATATATATATTTTATCATCTGCAGAAGTTACTCGCTAGCTTTTGTCATCTGTGATGAAGTTTCTGTCTCCTCTTTCAAGTTTAATGTCAATGACACCATTTTGACAATAGTTATTTTTAATTTATTAACCTGATTTATTTAAGTAAAATAATAAATAAATTTGAAATTTCTATCCATTTACATGCATATTAATTTATATAATAGTATTATATTGTTAATTAAGATTTGATATAAACATTGTTTTTTTCTTGAAATTTACTATTCTTTTAAATTTTAAATCAATCGCAATTACTATACATTATTAAATAATATTATTTATTTGTTATAAAACCGTTAATAACCGTTACTAGTTTATGTATTTGTTTTTATTTGTTTGTGTTTAATATAATATACTAAAAATGCTATATTTATTTTGTTTAATACAACTAGAAACCTTTTTATTTTATGTATAAATAATATTATATAGATTCTTCTTACTGTTCTAAACATTCTGAAGAGATTATTTGCGACCTTTCCATATTATCTTTAGCTGCCCCTCTTTATCCTTTAATTGTTTAACTCTTTTTAATTTTTTAAAATCTCAAAATATCCAACTTACTCTATCTTCTATTCTTAAATCCAATTCTGAATTTGTTATAATCCGATTATTATTATTTATCCGTGAGACTGGTCTATCCGTTTAATATATCTAAATTATTTTAAATGAAATGTATGTTTTAATGTTCAAGCTTACACCAATTTTATTCTGTAAATTTTGAAATAAATTGTAAACCTACAATGTTTCAACAAAAAAAAAAAAAAATTTAAAAAAAAGTAATATAATAAATAGTACCCTAATAGCATTAAAAAAATAATTTACAAAGTAATTTTTGTATTCAAATATCTGTTCTTCCGTAAAATGAAATTCAACATCGATCGTATAAAAATGTACCAAACAATAACTTGATTACGTAGACAAGAGCTTATGATGCGCAAAAATAAATTGAGTTACTTGAAAAGTCTTTTCGATTTTATCTTTGATGACGACAATATTATTAAAAACAGATTGAGTGTTTTTCACAATAAACTCGTCAAATTATGTGTGTTTTATAGGTTTTGGAATATTTCCAAAATTATATTACATATTTTTCTAATGTATTAACAAAATGTTCAGAATTTCCGAGAATAATTACTATTTCTTTCTTGCAGACTGTGTTTATGCTTAAAGAATTTTAATTTGAATGATAAATGGTAATTATAAATGAACTTCACCTGTAATTATTTAAATTTTGTTAGGTAAAAATATTTATCATTCATTGTATATTTTTACCATCATAATTTTTTTTTGTCATTTTGATAAACTAAAATGAATACATATTTCTACAAAAAAAAAAAAAAAAAATGTTTTTACAGATCGAGGAGTTATCTTTTCAATGATAATTTTATGTGAAATATTAAAACGTTATCGTTGCAATTCTTTTGTATTATTTTATAATATTTTAATGTTTAAATTTTTTTTTTTTATTATTATTTACTTTTGCTCTAAAGTTTTTAACTCTCTTTTTTGCTTAAGTAAGTTTATTAATTATTTTTATAAATTTTACTTGTATAATATGAAATAAAAATCCAAATATGAGTTATAGTCATAGTCATATAGTATACTTTTTAGATTTATTTTATTTTTATTTTATTCTTATTAGAAGATACGATTTAAATGATTTTGAGGTCTATAAAAAATATATCAAAATTATTTGAATACTTAATTTCATTAATATATTAATACATAATAAACATTAAATTTAAATGGTTACAAATCACCAACTATTAATTCATAAAGTAAAATTTAATTGATTTACGTATAAAAGATTATGAACAGAATAGGTTAGTGAAATTGCAACAAATGAATGTATCATAACTGTCGATTAACATTTAATTAACTAAATTAAATCTCGATGTGTTAATCTACAAGCACAATTTTTTTCAATTATTAAACGTGCGGTGTATTTTATATGCCAATTTTATTTACACAGAAATTAATGTCGAACAAAGAGCTACTTAATTTTATTTTAAATCTAATTATAATGATATATATAAAAAAAAATGTTATAATTAAATGATAGGTACCTAATTGAAAGAAATAAAACTATCTTACTGTTAAATAATTTTTCTATCTTCCTCGCTATCCTGACTTATCGTACATCTTTCACATTTGACAACAGATTTTATATGCTCCTTACATGTTAAATATTAGAAAAATAAATGGCATAATTGGCCTGCTATTTTTAAAATTAAATCAGAAAATTTTAAAGTTTATCGTTTATACTCTTATAGATATAATAATTGTTATCTGGTATTAAACATTGTTAAATATTTAAATATCATATGTATGTATATGTATAGCTCTCAAACATAGCTGTTTGTACAGAACTATTTAACTATATCGGTTTATTCTTATCATTTGTGTCGTACTCTCATGTGTGTTGAATTTATTATTTCAGTATATATAAATGCTAATTAAAATTCATATTTTGAATGACATTTTTTTCCTATGCTTTGATCCGCTGGATTTTAATTTTCTAAAATTTGGCCCTCTAGTAACTTCGAATTGCCCATCTCTGATATATATGATAAAGAAAGGTTAGATAAGGGGAATAACTAAAAAAACCTATGTACCTAAATAGAGCAAGATAAGTAAAAATATTTGTGTACAGAGTACACCAGCGCATGTAATTAAAGGTTCAGAGTAATATCTCGAATTGGCAAAATAGATAGCCATCTAAATATTTGTTAAATTTATAGCGTATGATTGTTTGTGCAGTTACACTTTTTTAGTTGTTTAAATTCACGGATAAACATTGAGCACATTTGTAGTCGGTTATTTATTAAACTGTACAATAAGTTAGCTAATTATTTAAAAAAGACCCTAGCCAAACTAAAATCTAATGAACTTTAACAAAAATTATCAAAACTTTCTACGGCCGATAGCAGCCTCTAGGAAAAAACAAAACAATTACTCAAATTCAATAATCCCTCTCTACCTTTTAAAAAAATTGATAACACTCTAGCTATTTCTGATTCTGATAAAGCGGAATTATTTCAGAAACATCTATCAAATATTTTCCAGCCACATGTTATCATAATAAACCTTCAACATAGCATCCAAATTAACATATTTTTAAACTCTTCCCTTCCGGAAAGCCAACGGAAAAAATTTATTACCCCAAACAAGGTAAAATTCGCGATCTCAAAATACCCAAATAAAAAATTTACCCGGTTACGACCTAATAACAGGAGAATACACTAGACGTTTTCCAAAAAAAAAACCATAGTTTTTCTAACATACATAATATGGAAATTTTCCCATATTATTATGTTCAGTAAACCCTGCAAGCCACCTGATGACTCTGCCTCTTTTAGGCCAATTAATCTTTTGCCCTTTTTTTCTAATATTTGTGAAAAACTGATTCTTAAATGATCCTTAAAGGCTCCTTTAATCACTTCTTCCACGTCTGTTGTTTTGTTGGTTATTTTTTTTCTCTTTACATCGCACGCATTGCTTGTTGTGCCTAATAAATTGTACAGATATCGTATTATCATAATAATATTAAAAAATTCAATTAAAAAATAAAAACCGTAATGCACATTTTGTTTCCGTAGATGATGAGTCGGTGAACGTGCGTGGAGTCGTGACGGCCGACGGGTTGTTCGACGGTACCATCAGCACAGCATCCGAAGAGTATTTCGTGGAACCGTCGTCCCGGTATACGGATGGCTCGTCTCCGCTTCCATACCACAGTATCGCATATCAATTGTCGGACGTGGCCATGCCGAAGACGGACGGCGGCTGTATGTCGGAGTCGTTAAGCGAACGCCGGGCTCGCCGTTCTGCCGCCGAGCGGTTGGTGAACCAGACTTACGACACGGAGGGCGTGATACTGATCCGGTCGCCGAACGGGACCATCGTGAACCGTAGCCGGCAGTCGGCCACGAGCAAGACACCCACGCTACCCAAGCCCAACTGGTACGACCCCAATGACCTGCGGAAGATATTGGTCGCGGTGGCCGGCGACGAGGCCAGCAGCAACCTGGTGGTGGACGACGGCAGTTACGACCCATTCGAGAACCGCAAGAAGAACCATGGCGGTTTCGTGGACAACCGGAAGACCACGTGCATGTTGTATCTGCAGGCCGACCACTTGTTTTTCGAGAAGTACGGCAGGGAGGAAACGTGCATCGAGGTCATGACCAGGCACGTGCAGAGGGTGAACGCCATCTACAGGAACACCGGTAAAATAATATTACGATACTACTAGAATTTTATACACTTCGGTTGTACACATAAGTATGTACACACATGACAAAGGAATAACAAAACTCTCATTTTTTCGCTTTTATAACGTTTCTTAGAGTATTGTTTGTAAAACAATACATTTTCTTTAACATTCTAATGAATTGTACTAAAAAAAATTTGCAATACACCCATAGACTATATAGTATGTCAATTTTATACGTTTTAATGTTGTTCTATTATTCATTTTGAAAACGTTAAATTTTTTTTGTTTTATTTAACTATAATTTGTAACGACATTGGAATTTTTCAAATATATATTAAATAAATATATTATTGAACATTTGCAATTCCCTTATAAGTTATAGTTAATAAAAAAAAGCAACTAGTGACATTTTCGAAAAATTGTTGACAAATTTTGCGATCATTTGATAATGCATTGTCATTCATCTTATATAGTCGAAACATAGCGTGTATTAGCTAAAATTAGTTTATTATTATAGGATATTGCACAGTATGAATACAACTCGTATATATATTTAATATACCCGGTAACATGACGTTGGTATGACGGCATGAATCGTCTTTGGCTTTAAACCTTGAAACAACTTGAAATTAGACCTATTCAATCATCTATGCTGCCAAATATGGTCCGTGTAAAGCAGGGAAATAAGTTAATAATCACATAGTCATAATTTATCAAGTTTTTTTCAAGCTAGATTTGTAATTTCACTGTTGTTGTGTAAATAATATTAACGTATATAGTAAAATGTGTTAATGTTATCACTCAATATCTGGGAAAAGAAATAACCAACTAGGTTGTATACTCGTATCACATGATAAATCACACAAAATAGTTTGTATATATTTTATTTACCTATTTTTTATTTTGAAATTAATTTATAAATATTTTAAGTTTATATGTAGAATAGTACATGGAAATTTCACAGTATATCTCCCATGCGACCCTGCTATTACAACGTGTGTTGTATTACAACATATTACAACGTGTGTTAATCTAAAGTCTAAGCATTTGGTATTTATGATTTTTTAACCGTTAATTCAGTTTTTTATATTTATCTGTAATGATATTTTAAATATATATTCTATTAAAAAATGTCAACTTTAAGTATAATATATTTCCCTTAAAAAATTCCAATAAACCGAATTTATGAATTTGTAAAAAAAAATTGTGTAATGTACACTAACATACTTCTATTAAACCTAAAAAAGAATTATAAAAACACTAATTCTTCGAATAAATATATATTTATAAAATCATTCATTTGTATATTATTTATTTTTATGTATGAGAGTTATAGTTTTTACATATTAACGTATATACGGTGTACTCATATGGTATAACTAATTGCTCGATTTATTAACATTATGTTATTATTTCCTGTATTTACGCTTCAACAAAGTCTCATGTATAGCTATTTACTCTAGTAGCTATTAACTATTATGTTGTAAATTCAGTAAAAATGTAAGCAAATCAATATTATTATACCGTTCGCTCGTATTTACTGCATTTTTCCTACGGATTAGGCATACAGGATCGAATTAATAACGAAGGACAGAAAGTTTTCCTCTATTCTAGCTCTCATAGGTTTTTGTTTATCTAAATACGTATTAAAATAACATTTTCATAACTGACTTGGACTTTTCGTTTATACTTTATTCAAACAATCGTATATGTATAGAAAATTTGCAAACAAAATGCGCGCATAAATGTTTGTAGTTTATTCGGTTTTTATTTAATCTGCTAAATGTTATGTCTGCATGTTTTTATTTTTAACAGATTCATTGCGTTACGCGTTTGTAACTTACTGTTTTATTTTATTGGATATTTAAATTTACGCTGCTGAGGGGTGACGTATGCGATGGCCGAAATATGATGTATTTGTTCGCCTAATATTAGTTTCCTAAATCATTATAAATAATGTATTTTATATAAGAAGTTATTATGCACGGATAGTTATATTATTATGTTGGTATTATAGCGAAGTATTCAAAAATATAAATTCAAATTGAAGTTATAGTTTATCTCTGCGTTAAAACAGCTACGTTAAACAAAAAATACGATTTCATTACTTATCATGATAAGTAATAATAATGATAATTATAATAATATAATATAATATAATATAATATACTCTAATAATGATAGGAATTTGTATATAATCGGTATCTATTATATTTATTTGATATTTGTATTTATAAGAAATATTATTTAAAACAATTACATTTTAAAACTCACATATATCTATTTTTGCCACTGTTAAATCAAACAATTTTAGTAGGAATAGTTAACAACATTTAATAAAAGTAAAGTAAAATATTATTTCTTGATGTTCAAGAGTAATGTTTGCTAAGATTTAATTCAAAATGATTATATGGTACTATTGTAATGATTTTTGAATGATATAATGAAACAAATTTTAATGAATCTAATATAAAAAATATCTTTAGTACAGAATTCTTAATTTATATGTATATATATATAGTTACCGAATCGTTGACTCTTTAATTTGCAATGAATGTATAAATTTGTATATTGCTATTTCTTAAATTAGTATTTAAGAATACTTTAAAATTGATGAACAAAACTAGAAGTATATTGCTATAGTCCTTTAAAAATAAAATCGTATTGGCAAAACATCCGGCTCAATTTTTAACAAAAAAATTCTCTATTTATCTGTTATCTTAAAATTATTTAGCAGTTTTTACGCAATTTTAATTTTGTTTATTTTTCATAAATATTACGTCTTTTATCATTCTTATTTATAAATATCAGGTTTTAGTTTTGTTTTTTCGATGCATTTTACTTAAATGGATTAATAATTGGTTTATTACTAAATAGACAAACTTTTAAGAAAGATTTATAGATAGATTTTTATAATTAAACTAAAAAAACCTAATAAATTAAACATTTATGTTAGATACTTAGATATTATACATGTAGTGTAGTTCTCTACTTGCTTTCAGAGGAAATAACAGTTGTTTGGTATGTAAATGTTACGGCCAAAAGTCGAAATCGGGCAAAACGCGAACTGCCCATAATCCTTGGGCAAAATGTCATATTTAGGCTTTTGACCGGGCAAACCTAGTTATGACCAACCTCATTTGGGCAAAACTGCTAAAACCGTATATTGTCTTTTATCGTAAGGGCAAAACTGTAGAGTCTTAAATACGTTCGCTAATATTAAATAAAAATAATTATAAAATAAATATTATTGTACAAATATAATTGAATAAACTTAATTAATACATTTAAACCTCACTTGGGCCAAACTGTAGCGTTTTAAATAACTTCACTAATATTAAAACAAAAAAATAATAATCATAAAATATTCTTTAGATATAATTTAATACACTTAAATAATAATAAAAATATAATGATATTAAGTATTTGTATAAAAATAAATATATACCAATATTAGGTACTCTTATAATGGTAAAATAAATAATTAAAAATAATAATACATTTAAACCCCATTTAGATAAGGTGTATTTTGTGTACCTTTAATATAACGAGTTAATAAAATACAATAACAGCGATAAATTAACAAGATACGCGTGTTCATATATAATCGTAATAAAATTGTATTTAATATTAGCAAATATATTTAAGACTCTACGGTTTTACCCTTACGATAAAAGTCAGTATACGGTTTTGGCAGTTTTGCCCAAATGAGGTTGGTCATAACTAGTTTTGCCCGTAACATAAATATAATATAGGTATGCACACTTTTTATAATACATACCAAAATCTTAGTCACTATATAACTTCTCTTCCTAGTAATCTAGGAATTATAGATCCAAATACATTATTCTAAACTTGTTTGAACTAGATATGAAAGATATTCAGCTTCATGGATTTTTTTCATAAGAAGTTATCTACTGCTTCAACAGCGTGTAAGTGTTTTTATTAATCATGAAGTCCCGAATTTACTTATTTACTGTCTATCCTATGGGAATTATAATCTTAAGCTTTAAACTTAATATAGTTTCTTTTTAGACCTGTATTATTCTAGCTCTATACTCGTATATAAATACATTTCAGAAGACAGACAGAACATCACCAATTCATCTACTCTTTGGCTTTTTTTTAATTTTTATGAGTTCCCCTATAAGTAGATACGCTAGCCATGTCATATGTTGAGCATTTGTTATTATAATTATTTAAGTCTTATAAATAAATACGTTTTTACTTATATACAAGCCATTGAGCAGATGTGTTCTTCTTGTGTAACATTCGTTTTAGGGATGATTAAATATAATTTTAAAATTATAGTTCTTGGTGAAGGTATATTTTATATAGTATGGAGGTCTATAGATACAACTTTACTTTGTAATATTGTATTTTTCTACATAATATTATGTTTGGATATTTTTTCTAAACCGTCATGAAATTCGCTATTATATAAAAATATTAATTATCAACTCTTTTTATGTACGAGTCTAACTGAGTTTTTTTTGAGTACTAAATATATTTTTGGATATTAACGGTTTCTAGGACTATCTCATATTTATTATATATATATATATTCATTATATTACGGGGTTATACCTGAGATTATAAATGTATAAACTTATAGACAATAATCAAACAAAGTGCTTAAGTCTGTATTAAAATTTAATTAAAATGAAGAATAATGATAACGTTGTATTTAATTAGTACTGTATCGAATAAATTAGTATACTTTTCCTTCCGGTACCTGACTATTTCAATGTTGCATTTGGTTGCTATCATAAATAATAAACAATAAACATAAATAATAAAAAATAAACAATAAACATAAATAATAAAAAATAAACAATAAACAAACAATAGCATAATTGAAAATAATATCAATAATGATAATTATTACGCACGCACGCTCGATAGAACGCGTGTTGGATTGCAAAAATAAGACAACAGGCGGTGGTGCAGCAATCGGATCTCGAAATAGCAATTCTAAAACGGTCTTTAACCCCCTCTTGCGGAGTTGCTTCTCTTTGCTCGTCACGTTTTGAGGGTCAGAAAGAGAACAACTCTAGGGGTAGAGTATAAAGATCCGCCCAGTCACATACAGGGTGATTTTTTAACGTAAATCTCAAAAAGCGTAATGTAAAACCAAATGCTCTATTTCACTTTTCTTTCCAAACATTCAATAATTTTAATGTGACTCATGAATCGTTAATCTGATGATATTAATTATATTTGTAAAAATATTCAGAAAAAATATATAATTTCAAATAAGATTCGAAAAAATTGCGTATTTCTTTAAATTTAGTTTGATTTGTTTAAAAAAAAAT
Source organism: Sipha flava (assembly GCF_003268045.1). Taxonomy (NCBI): domain Eukaryota; kingdom Metazoa; phylum Arthropoda; class Insecta; order Hemiptera; family Aphididae; genus Sipha; species Sipha flava. The sequence goes on from NW_020273610.1 coordinate 602,777, forward strand.
TACCCTGTATATGTAGGAATGACGAAAATGAAATGTGGGGGAGGTAAAAGTTTATTTTGTTTTTCTGCTTCTCTACATTCGATCCCTCTTTGCTTTCTCTCTCACTCTTTCCATTTATATGTATAAACTTTGATTAATGTCGTGTTTTTCCGCCGCCGACGCATTCGTGCGACCATCCGCGTACCATTTCCTTCTACTTCCGTCCTCATTCAACGACGCGTCGGTGAGTACCAACGCGAGTTGAGATCATTTTCAGTTTTGTTTTTCATTATAACATACCCAATCAACTGCCAAGATGAACTTTTTAAATGTAGGTAATCAGTCCTGTGGGCGTTGTATAATACAACTGTACCTGCAGCTATTACCTAAAACGTGATTTATTATTCCTAGTCGCAGGCCTGCCATTACCGATGCTCAGCCAACCTTCATCACGTTTGTGTCCTGCGATTATACTTTTCCGCAAAACTCCAAAACTTGTTTAGTATCACTATAATCGTATACATGCTCAGTAGTTAACACTACTCTACGCAGTACATTACGTATATTATTACAAACCGAATGGTGAATTCAATTGTATGTACTTATGTATAATATAAGTTTTGGTATATATTCTGTAGACACGTTTTTAGAAGCTGCGACTCATATTGATAACTTCGTGAAAAGAAAAAATAAATATTATACTTAATAATAACGTATCCTTTATAATAGTTGTCCGTTAATATTATAATATAGTATTCAGAAATCTACAATACAGTTACACATTTATAATTCAATTTTGAATTGTTGGTAGGTACGATCAACCCATAATACCGTTTTTAACTATAGTTTCATGCTCACATGCTTCTTATCAAATCATATCTGATGAATATTTTAGTATAGCTAGTTTGTTGTTGTAATCAAATGTACGTCAAATGTTATGATATTTAAGTTTAATACTAATAGTAGAAGTGGTGCGTTTAATATTAAAATATAGTTACACTATATATTATAATATAAAGGATAATTATATCATGATACTATTAATATATCAATCCGATAGACGTAATTACATTTTTTTCATCCCTGATATTTTATTAGATAATTATCAAATTTGCACAATAAAATATAATTATATTATAATTATTATCCATGTTTTTCATTATTTGTATTCTTAACTTCTGAAGTATTAACTTTTTAAAACTTGTTTTATAAAATCTGATATTTTAAAATACCAAGACATGTCATTAATATTATAATTTTTCTTTCTCTGATAAGATATTTAAAAGACCCCTTTTCACCGTATACGAATTGGTGGGGTGAGAATAGGTGTGTCGTAAGAAAATATAGCTATAATAAGAATACAAAAATATACCCTTTATATTTTTGGTCCCTGCTAAGATAAATATATTTGGTGGGCTCGTCTGTATACATCTTCTTTCTTTTAAAATGAGCACTGCAGAAGTTCAATATTTCTGGCAGTTAGGGTAGTCGGCTTCAAAAATTAATTTATAAAAATAAATCGACAAAACATTCGGTGGATGTAATATTATTATATTATACGAAATAATTATTTAAGAACTCCATTGCATTGTTATCGTATTATTCATATTTATTGAATAATAGAAAAAGAAATTAATAAATGTACTTCCATCAATTATATACCTATACCTTTTTATTCATAAATACATAAATACAAGCATACATAATAAGTTTTTATTATAAATAATATATTATTAGTATTATTATATTTTTACTGATGTACATGAGTAAACATTTTTACATTTTTTATCTCTTATAAATTTTTGTTTGCTTGTTAGAAAAGAAATTACATTAGTTATTTGTCACATTTTCTGCAATCAATATAGTTTTTGTAATTCTATCATTTTAATTAATATATTTTACTTTTAAATTAGATTTTATTATTCAGTACCAAAAACTTTTGAAAGAAATGTTAATTTTAAAATAAAAAACGTATTTGATTAAATGAATACTAAAATGCGATGAAAATATACACAATTACTTTATGTTTTAACTATCTTAAATACGAGTAAAAGTATCTGATTTACATTACCGATGTAAATTGAATCGTTACCTATATTCAATTTTTTTTTTTAAATATTTATAATATATATATATATGCTAATGGATTAACATTATTGACTAGTCATTTTTTAATCAAGAAATTAACTATTAGTCACTTATTCATAAGAAATATAGTGTGTATGCGCACCCAAATACACACATTTTATAAGATCTTGGAACGTTCTTTTTAAATTTGAATAAATTAAACATAAAAATATCTATATTTTATATAGTTAATTAATTTTTTATTTAATACAAAAACTATTGATTGAACTTAAACTTCTAATTTTTTTATTATTTTACATATATATAATATAAGCATTATCTAAAAATATATAACGCATGATACAAATACTGAAAATTGTAATTTAATGTATTACCAGTGTTTACGTTAATTAGTTATAGATTTAAATTTTAGTTTAACATAATACATATAATCAACGAACGTATGTTGGAACAAAAATGATTAATTATGGTTATAATTGTGTGTAAGCATAACAAATTATCTTGTTAAAATGATGATACGATATCATCACAATATCTTTTATAATTATGTTTTCTGGTATATAAGACAATATAATAAATAAATATAATTTATTTTTACATCACTAAAATGTTGTATAAAGTTTTTATACGGTTAAATAACTCTGAATAGATAAAAATGTATCAACGATTGTAAAATAACTTTCTTGAAAAGTTTATAAATACGTTTAAAATAAAATCTTAAAAACTTAAGAAAATTATAGTATTCATACACTCTAAAAGAAAATTTTTTTAAACTTTTCACAAAAATAAAATAATATTTTATTTCAAAATTTTTACTTCAAAAAATAAACTTATAACTATTTCCACAAATCGGTTGAGTTATCATATTTTCTTATGCTGTAATACAATATAGTTATATTTTTAACCACACAAAATCATAGGCGTGCGCAGGAGGTATGCAGGGTATACAGCTGCATACCCTGAACACATAGCCTTGCTATCCAAAGAACAAAAATTTGCTAACCGAACTACTATAAAGAGATTCATTTATATTTTTTATATTTTCATTTTATATACCTATTCATTTAATACATTTATATGTATTAAGTAAATACTTTAAGTGCAATCAAGATAAATTGGTAGCCGTAATATATTAGAACAAAACAAATTGAAGTCAACTGTGATGCTAAAATATTTTGGGTTTGACTTTAATGGTTAAAATAATTTGATAAACATTGTATTTTTGAACTATTTATTATTCTGATAAAGAAATTTGCAGTAATGTCACTTACAAGTTATACTTGTAAGCGATCATTTACTAAATTAATATTGGTGAAATAAAAATTAAGAAGTACTATGCTTCAAGAGAGATTAAATAGCTTAATGCTTTTAACTATAGGGCAAGAAATGACTAAATATGTAAATCTTGATGGCATTAATGATGATTTCAAAAATTCGACTTAAAGTAGAATTATATTATGATCAATTATAATAATTTATAAAATTTATTTTGTTTTTTCATTGAAATATGATTAAGTATATTTTTGTTCAAATATTTTTTGAAATTTAGATATTTTCAATTATATTGGAGAATAAATATAGTAATTTTTATATTTAAAATTAGTTATAAATGTTACCTAAATTAATATATAATATATTATAGATAAGTGAAGGAAAAATGAAAAAGCCGTGGTTACATATTATAGTAAAAACAGAAACGTCACGGACTTATTAGGTTTGACTGTAATTCAAGGGATGAAATTATTTAATTTTCACGAAGTTAGAATTTTTTTTATTATATATTTCTTCCAACCTTTATGAATTTTTATATAAAAAATTGCAATTCATTTTTTCTAACAGAGCAAAACTTTTCAGTAAAACAATATAACTAATTTAGTTTTTTTATTATTTTAAATACTTTTTATTTTCTTAAGAGAAAAATCTCTTCCTAAATTTATTTATTTATATCAATTATTAGAAATTTGTTTTTAATACTCACGTAATTTATCTAAAAATATTTATGCAACGAGTTCTCTATCCAAGCTTAATTTATATACTTTAACCCATGGTATTATTTTCAATAGCTTGACGATAGGAAAAATCCCATGACTCATCAATCATCTTACAATAAATAAATAAATAATTCATGCTATTTATCATCACACACAGCCTCATGTGTATTTCCTATAAATTAAAATGTTTTCAAAAAATGTGTACATGTCATATTTCTTACGCTACCTATTTGTAACCATATAAAATACAGTATTCATTTCAGATAATACAAATATATACTTTTTTTGTTTTGACGTCATATGAACAACAAAAAAAAAAACTTCTAGGTATTCTTTTTCTAGTTTTTCTTGCGTTGATATAATTCATAAAATTTCTAAAACGGAAATAAAAATAAAGAAATCATTTTGCGCTTGTATTTTTAAGACCATATGAATATTTTATTTTACTCCTAGTTTGTTTCATTTTTTTCAAGTCAGAACCCGGGCTCAAGTTATAAATATTTAACAAAGGGGCTTTTGCTAGATTGAACTCATAATTTTTACGAAAATCCCAGTTGGTACATCACTGCGTTAAAATAATGAATATCATACATTATCTAAAGATGTACAGAAATTATTTTCATGCCTTCCAAGGTTAATCTCGATTTTAAAAGCTTTTATTTAAGGAATCTCTTTAATGTTCTTCTTATTAGCAAAGAATTTATACACAAAACTTCATTTATTTTTTATAAGGCCATAAAACGTGTAATATTTATTTTTAAATTGGAAAAGTAATTGTATATAATTCGTGCATAGATACCACTACTGATTTAATTAATATATACCAATTAAAAAATAATTTTTCTTAAAAATAATTTTAATAACATAATGATTCCCCTTATTCGTATTCTAATGATATTATTTTAATAGCCAGAACAGGTAAACGCTTAGTCCTTAATTATTGTTTGTATTATCACATATTTAATCAGTTAATCAGTTGTTCTAAAATTTCTTTTTTTAGATACCCGTTAATACTTTAGTTGCAGGAATTTATAAATTTTTTTTTTATTCTTCATAGCGTTGCGTTTTGCATTTTACTAAATTTTTTCCATTGAAACGAGCACCATTCAACATTTTCAATATAGCTTTTAATGCTTTTTCAAGCTAAATTCAAAATAAATGTCTTCTTTGTGGCTTTGTCTCTATTTATTTTTCTATTCTAATATTCCGAGATATTTATAGTGTTTATAATTTAGTTTAAAAAAATGAGAAAACATATGTTGTATTAAAAAATATAGTAAAATAGCCTAGTTTCCACAACCTATTATTTAAATATTAATATTACTTATATTAATACTTAAGAATTATTTGATGACATTACAGTATTTCTCTTCGCTATTTTGGTTAGCGTAATCATACGTTTATATTGAAAAATATTTTTTTCGGTTTATTTTCACAACAAAGAGACACTTAAATTATAACAAGTTAATTCAGTAGTTTAATAATAAAATATTATAATTGGATATGTAGGAATCGAAATGATTTCTGTTTTTATCTATATTGCAATTAAAAAAAAGGTTATTAGAAATCCTTTTAATTTAAAACATAGTACAAAATATTGACGATTAAATACATTTTTTTTCATAAAAATCATTAGAAGAAAAAAATGTATTGTTTTCCTCAGAATTACTAATATTTGAATTTTGCTAGGTATAGTGTTTTAATTATTTATTTTAAAATCACGCGTTAAAAAACTACTAATTAAATTTATTCTCATTATTTCACGAGTTGATTTCATTGAAACGAGTAACTTTTTTTTATAAATGTAAATTCACTTTTCCTTTTTTTAAATAGCTCATAGGTCTACACGTCATAACATAAAATTATTTTTTGTATATATTTTAATAATATTAAAATTAAAATAATTAATTATATTTTCTCTATATAACCTTGATAGGTATTTCATAAAATATATTATGTACATTGCCACTTTTGATATAAATATAAATATCACGCAAGTTATATTGTGTGATTTACTCGTATGGTGATCAAAAATTTTAAAAATTATTTCTATATTTTATAATCGAATTTCATGTGCGTCTATTTTTATTAAATCTAACAGCTATTGTTAAAGCTAATAAACTTGTTTAATATATATATATATGCGTGTACAGGTGATTTATTTGGTTAAAATAGGAAAATAAGGAAAATATTATGAGTACAGTGTTACTATTACTTTTATTATTTTTTCAGACTTTAATCAAGATGGTAAACCAGACAATATAAGCTTCATGATTAAGAGGGTGAAAGTGCACTCCAACCCGGACCCTTCATACAAGTTCCTGGGGAATTACGGCGTAGAGAAGTTTTTAGAAATATTTTCGGGTAAGTCGAAAAATCAACTTATGTTACATATAGATATTTCAAAGGTTTTGTTCTTTGTAAATTTTACATTCAGAAAAGAAAACATTACTGCAGGATATAAAGTGATTCTGCTATAGCTACTCAATAGGTATTTTTACGCTCTAAAAGGTCAACACAAAAGACCCTTTAACACCATCAGTGCCATTTTTATGCATTTATTTTTACGTCTAGACTGATGGGCTTTTGTTTTTTTGATCTTTTTTTCTCATTTAAAATTCCATTTATAAAAGCTGCTTCAAAAAGTACCGCAAACGTTACTTAATGACTTTAGAAGAGTAAAAAAAGTTTCATATCCTTAACTTATATCGTCTCGGTACAATGAAAACAAATTTTAAGGAAACAGACGTTGGTGATAAGTCGCTGTTAATTCTTAACGAAATGAAACGTATTATTAAAAAGAGTAGGTAGATAGTTTTCATCTGTATTAAACTTTGAAACATTATATCTTTGTTTGAATCACGAATTATAACGATACGAAATTAAACACAATGTCAATTTATTATTGAGATAAAATCTTTATCAAAGGAAATATACTAATTATATATTAATCATTGAGAAAACAATACGAGTTACCTCTGACCTAGAGTTGTAAATAAGTCGAGATTTGCTAGGGATAATTATTTTTGTAGTCGTCAAGTTCAAAACCTTGAATTTATACGTATGTGCAAGTATAGATTTTATATAGCAACGAGTTTAGTGCATGTAGAAAACTGTTCTAAGTTAAGAAGCAATTTAAAGTTTGCAAACTTATATTTACTACAATAAAGTAGATTTTTACTTTTACATGCCTACGCACTGTTTACCTAATACGTATGAAAAACCTTGAAATGAAAATGACGTGTCAAACATTATCATACTTACGCTATACATTTTACTACATAGTATATTCACTATAAAATATAAAATAAATGTTTTAAAAAAATTAGATTTATTTTTATTTAATTCATAAAAATATACGAATAGAAGTAAAAAAGTAATTACGCCTGTATTCTGTAATTGAAGGTATCTTGTTAAATTAAATTTTATAACATTGATGAGCAACAATATATTTTTCTTAGTTAATATTAATGAAAAAGTTGACAGTTAACACATTTTAATTAAAATCTATGTTACTTTCTTCATATTAAATTCATAATTTTTACATTTTCAATTAATTTTTAATCAATAGGTTTACGTAATATTACTATAAAATAAACAGTAATAATATTATAATAATATAAAATATATATAAAACGTTTTGTTGAAATATTTTAATTACTATATTTTCTGTACCTATTGTAAAATTTTAATTTTAAATCCATAAAACTAATCCTTTAAAGCTTAAAATTTTCCTTTGTATTAAAGTATTCCTACTTGTATAACACCCAGTTTAACATAAGTTTTTTAAGTCAACTAGATCTTTTGACATAAGTTATATCTTTTATACCTTGTTTATTGATTAATTTAGTATAGTATAGTATATAATAGTAATAGGAACTTTAGAATTACATTCAGTTATTTTTCGAAGGCAATTATTTATCACTAATTTTAAATCCGTAATGAAATACCTACATTACTGTTTGGTGTCGAAATGAACAAAATAAAACATATATTTTGCATCCAGCAGTCATTTACTTTTTTCTTTAATGCCAACTGTTACGAAAACGGTTTGGTATACGGATTACCAAGCTAATCTATGTGTTTTCCTTTCTTTCAGTGTAATCTATTTCGCCATAATTCTTATTTTTTTATTGTATTTTTGAACTTTTGGAGTCTTTCTTTTTCTTAGAATATTCAACTTTTTTGTTATAATAGTTTATTATTATATTATTAAATAAAATGTATACTAATAAAATTGAACGTTTAAAAATTATAAATTATATGCTTGGTTTTCATTTTTTATTTTTCATAATAGTTGTATACATCTTAACAGCTAGTATAAAAATAATGAGGAAACCGAACTTGTTTTAAATAATAAATATTTATCTTAATAAAAATCATTTATTGATTTACGTTGTAATAAAAATTGAATACAGTTTAAATTAAAATTCTATTGATGGTATTATAATAGGTATATTTGCAAAAACATTGGATTTCAGAAACACTTATACTTATATAACTTAATATTGGTGTACTATATTTACATGTATTAATAGTTTGTGAATAATAAAAACTTTAAAAAAAATGTATTCATATATATTCTACTTTTATTATTTTAGAGGAAGATTACGATGCATTTTGTTTGGCGTACATGTTCACCTACAGAGATTTCGAAATGGGTACTTTAGGTTTGGCATGGACTGGTGATTTGAAAAATGCTGGTGGCGTATGTGAAAAGAACGGGGTAAGTAATTCTACTGATGGTTTAATTTATGGAATCAATTGTGATTAAATTTGTTTTAGCATTATCGAGGTAGCTTAAAAAGTTTGAATACTGGTATTGTAACTCTTTTGAATTACGGAAAACATGTACCTTCCGCAGTATCTCATGTTACTCTCGCACATGAAATTGGTCATAATTTTGGTTCACCTGTACGTATACCATTTAAATAAACTTTAATAATTATGTTTTAATATTATCTTTATTTTATCTTAACTAATTTATAGCACGACCCCGAGGTATGTACACCTGGTGGAGATGATGGTAACTATATAATGTTCGCCCGAGCTACTTCAGGTGACAAGAAAAATAACAATAGGTTTTCCCCGTGTAGTTTATCTGCTATAAATCCTGTATTAAACGTTAAGGCCAGGAGTACTAGAGGATGTTTTACTGGTATAAAATCTCAATAGTATTTTTTTAATTTTTTTAATTACAATATAACTATAGTCAATTGTTTATATTTTCCAGAACCACAAACATCAATTTGTGGAAATGGCGTTGTAGAACCCGGTGAAGAATGTGATTGCGGATGGGAAGAAGATTGCAAGGATGCATGTTGCTTCCCACAAAGGAGATATGCTCCAGCTCAAGAACCACCATGCAGACTAACGCCAAATAGTATTTGCAGTCCTTCACAGGTTATTTTTTTGAATTAAAATATTTCTTCTGAACAGGCGTATATGTTTATTTTACCTTTAGGGACCGTGTTGTACAAATGAATGCAGTTTGAAAATAGGCGATCTTTGTCGCAATGATAACGGATGCCGTGATGCAAGTTACTGCAATGGTTTAACTCCTACCTGTCCTGCTTCTATAAATAAACCCAATAAAACAGTATGTAATGAAGAGTTTGTTTGCTACATGGGAGTGAGTATCGTTTTAGTTTATTTTTTACAGTTCTCAATTACTATTATTTCTTCATACTTAATTGATTATAATTTAGGAATGTACTGGATCAATATGTCTTGCTTATGGATTAGAATCTTGTCAATGTTTACCTACCCCACAAGACTCCCCTACTAAAGCATGTGAATTATGTTGTAAATTGCCTGGTGAAAATCAACCTTGTTTGTGAGTTAATTGTTGAATAATATTAGAATATAATTCTTAATCTTGTATATCTAACTATTTTTTTAGATCATCTTATTCTTGGAATAACGTGCCATACGACATACCAGATATGTTCTCTAAGCCGGGTACCCCTTGTAATGACTATAATGGGTATTGTGATGTATTTCAAAGATGCAGAGAGGTATGTGAAATATATATAGTTAACTAGTATAAATATTTATGAATTATCACCTAATTTATGAATATTGAAAAAATGTATATAAAACTTAAGGAACTATATTTAAAATCTAATTTGATTTTGTATTATTTAGGTTGATCCATCAGGACCTTTAGCAACATTACGTAAACTTTTGTTATCTGAAGAAAGCATCGCTTCTTTTAAGAAATGGGCTATTGATCATTGGTACTATTCGGGCCTAATCGTTGTCTCATTCTTATTGATGCTAGTACGTTAAAAAAATAATATTTACACTTATTCATTAATTTAATGATAAATGATAATTAATTTAAACTGTGTTAAAATTATTCGTAATTTAAAGTGATAATAACTTTATAATTTATTTTTTTCATAAATTAATTTGCGTATAAATATGTTCAGGTTGTTCGGAATTCACATTGTAAGTCATTCTGCGTATAAAATACCAATCCTAAAACTAATCCAGTATTTACCTACTTATTAACCTTATCCATTTACTGAATTTAGACTGTGTTATATTTCATAGACTTAGAAGCCTTAAATTAAAAACATTTTAAATACCTTTTACATTTTCAAGTACCACGGTGTTAAACGTAAAGTAACAATTTATTAAAGTCTAATATTATTATTCGCTATTGTTTAGGTTTTAAGTACACGGTTGTTTGGAAAACGGTCGGATCCAAAATTAAAATCGGTAACGATCATTCACAGCTCAACCACAGAAACTGTTCGCTTGCCAGCTGATGGTGACAATCCAAATGTTACCGTTCATCCTGCAGCTGTACGTTCAAAACTTCCGCTGAAAAAACGTGTACGTGAAAAACGTAACGTCTACAACAATAACAACAACAACAGTCCTGCCAAAAAAAATCGTAAAAAAGTAACAGCGGAGGAAGAATCTACTACAGAAACGTCTTCTCCCAAAAAAGTTGCTCAAGCTCAAAAGAAAGAGCGTAAAATGAGGAGGAAAAAATCAAAAGGCGTCATCGACTACAGTGTTGCTCAGAATAACGTACTAATAGCAAATAAGAAAACGCAAGAAGATGATCCGTTAGGCAAAGTTCGCAATTGGTTGTTGAACTCTCATCATATCGAAGCTCTCGGTACGTTGAGAAAGTCTAAATCGTCGCCTGCTGGTTTCGCGAACCCTCCCGAACCACCTAAGCCTGTGCCTAAAGCTCAACAAAAAACCAAAGACAATCAAGTTAGTTTACAAGTAGTTTACAAGCCGCCGTTCAAATTTAGCGTCAAACTCAGCAAGTCTAAACCAGATTTGACGAAAGACAAACGGCCGGATCGCACCAAACAACGTGCAGCCCTATTAATCCGAGCCAACCGAGCACATGGTGGCGTCAAAGCGATGAAAAAAGTCAACCGGTTACAGTCAGAGCCAAAGAACGCCGTGGTCAAGGAAGAACCCATTTACGAAAATGCGGCCATCGACTTGCTGCGGATGTCGTCTACGGAACACGACGGCCATCAGCCAATTTTCCCAGTAGCTGCTTCGCCCCCGAAAAAACAGAGAAAGTCGTTTGCCGGCATGGACGTGAAAAACGAAGAAACTCGATCCAAAAGGAATAGTGTTCCGCAACAATTGCTGCAACCGAGCACGTCGGGCAATAACAATCTGATGCGATTTCCGTCAACGGAAAACAAAAATAATCCTACGTACGCTAACATGAGTAAATCTGAAGAAAATCGAAAAGATGAGAAAACGTGATATATGATCAGGTAACAGTTTATTTCTTCTTATGTTATTTTTTTTTTTTCAAAACAGAATAACCTGAATAAAAATCCTTTCATGATCTCAACCCATATTTTCCTTTCATTTCTATTTTGATAGTAAATAGTATTTACCTGAAGAACAATTTTTTATTCGATTTCAATGCGCATTCAATACATTCGGTGGTTACAAATTTAATTTTTTTTTTCAATTTTCGTAACCCTAGTACTTTTAAAATTTTAAAGACTCACCAATTACTTAAAATTATTCTAATTTTTGTATAGTTTTGCTTAAAGATAATAACAGAATTAACACTGCCAATAAAGTTGATCATTTCTTAGTAATCTTCATTTTTAAATATTCATTCATATCCCGAAACGATTTCAAAATATAAAAATTCAAAAAACATATTTATTACAAATATTTTGTTATAAACAAGACTACGGTAATTTATTATTAATAAATGAGTTTCACTCCTCATTCTTCATTTCTCTACAAGCTGTTTGTTTTGAGAAATGGGTTTGAAAAATTGACGGACCTTTTTTTTCTCAATAAACTAACCAATAATAATATATTATAAAAACCTTGTTGCCATTATTAACCGAGTTTGGCAACCTTAAATCATCCACGTTGACTTTGATTTAATGTTTTGAACAAATATTCAAATCAGTATTATTCACATCATATAATTTTAAGAATTAATTGATGTAAATTAGATATATAGATAATTATTTTGTTTTACAAATATGTATTTATTATTTATAGAAGATCTCTTGTTTTAATTAAGTTTTTTTTTTAATAATACGAAGGCAAGAATGCATGTTCTGTGTACTGTTGCCTTGTATAATAGGAACAAACCTCGCCTTTTTATTTTATAGTATTCAATGAAAATCTGTGCAATATTATAAAGACAATGAATATTTTTAACTTTTTATATCAGTATTAAGTGGTTTATTCTAATTCTATTATTACATGAAAACTAATAAGGAGTCTTCCATTTAAATTTGTTTTCTTTCTAAATAGTTACATTAAGTTAAATGTAAACACATTTTTATTTTGTTTATCGTTACTACTTTGTTGTGTTATTATGATTGAATAATCTCACATAAAATTTTTAACCAAAACAATGAAAAACAAAAGTTTAAGAGCTGCTATGTAATAAATTAAAATTGTATATGCAAAATTATTTTATTCCAACGACATTGGATTTTATTTCCTATTTTAAAATTTTCCATACAAAACTTCCATTATTTAATACTTACAATTATTACATTTAATAAATGATACTTGCCAAATTAATTTTTAATATTTCAAAATATAAACTAGATAATTAAATTTTTTTTTACTTGAATCATGTGAATATCATAATATATTCATGATTAAAGAATAATTAATCTTAATGATTAATTTTAAACTAAAATTTTACTTTCTTCATTACATTTCCAAACCATCCTCAATATTTTTACATTTGTTAATATTTTTTAACTGATACACTCCTTAAAGTATTACATTTTTCAACAAAATATTTAAATTTATAAAATAATGGCTGTGTAAATTGATAATTTTACTCCACTAATCTAGCAAATAATACATGTATATCAATGACAATGTTAATCATGTATTAGTTTCTTTCATTTCATTGAATAGCTCAACATTATAAACTATTCTTATTGTAAAACCGTTTAACCATCTTATTGAACGTTTTGAGTATTTGTGAAATTATATTTGTATAAAAACAATACAAAATTATTAATAATAATAGTTATTCCTATTAATGAATACTTGACTCTTATACATATTATAAATCTCAGATTTATTGAAGATTTATTTAAAAGAAATTCTACTATTTGTGAATAATAACATTAACAACAAGTAATAAAAAAATGGTTCCACAAAAAAAAAATACAATTTAAACCATTTCTAAATGTTTAATTTTTTTAGTCATAAGGTTAATTTGAAAATATAAACTAACATGTTATGTATCCATAACAATTTATTATTCCTAATCACTATGCTTTTTTTTCGCATCCCACCCACTATACATTCTTCAGTGCCAAGATGTATGGTATTGGTAATGTTTTTGCGTGTGTGTGAAAACTATTAATTGTGTTAAATTTATATTGAAAACTATTATGTAGATAAAAAAAAAATTGTGTGACAATAACTATTGTCTTTATAAGCTTTATAGTTTTACCATGTGTATTATGTTGTAATTATTTATATTTAATCTCAAAAATGTGAAATATGTTGTATTTATTTAAGTAAGCTTCAAAATGTGTAATATCTACATTGTATTTATTATAATTACTTTTAAAATTTTTGTTAACCACTGATTATGCTTAATGGTGATATATTATGTGTAACCATGTGAGTTTAGTTTTTAGAATTTTTTTTTACACTAACCAACCGATTTTACTATATTTTTTAAATGATATGTTTCAATTATGCAGTATTGTGATTTGTTAAGTTGTTTAATTTTTTTATTTTTTTTTTCATTTAATATTATTTTAAGATTTCATACTAAACAAAATGTGATACCCTACTTAAATAAATGTCCAAGTCCAACCATCTAAGTATTTTTTAAAACCAATAAATGGATTATACTTACCTAAATTCGTGTGGTTTTTTTTTGTCTTTATGAACGGTGTACAAGTACTACATTTACGAGGCGAACGATTCTTGCATTTATATTTGATGACCACTGTATCTATAACTTACCAGAATGTTGAACTATACTAAATTATTTAAACTAATGTGTCAACACAAGATGTTGACATATCGGTACACCTACATATTGAAATCCTAAACGGATTCATGCTAATCCCAACTTAGCGCAGTGCAATATTACATAATAGTGGTGGATACCAATACTACGTGTGAGTGCGATATAGAGTATAACGAGACAGCATAGTCTCGTGCATATGTCACGTGTGTGCGTCTCAACCTGACGGAGTACTAAAGATTTACGAAATTGATATTAACGATTAATCTGTTAATAATCAATAGAGCGCGCACACAGTAAACAATCCGTCAGTGCGGTCGGATTGTTTATTATACTTATAAGATTATCAAGATAGCGTGGCGGTCGTCCCGCACGTTATTCCTACTGTACTGTATAGTATTCACGGACATCGCTGGTAACTGGACATAGAAAATTCTTGTGTATAAGATCAACGAAATGAACCATAATTAACTTCCCCCGGTATCTGTTTGTATTGTTCACCGATAATACGAATACGTTTGTTCTACGTAAACCGTATTATACGTACAGCCTAACAATGCAAATTTATAAGGAATTTTCACTGGGCGATAAAAAATGTTTTTCTCAAAATAGTCAATGTAATACCATGGTACGATTATAGTATTACACGTTTATTTCACATTATTTCACCCAATCTTTCAAAATATTGTCGATAGAGTATAATCACT
The DNA here is from genome assembly GCF_003268045.1 of Sipha flava. NCBI lineage: Eukaryota > Metazoa > Arthropoda > Insecta > Hemiptera > Aphididae > Sipha > Sipha flava. Next base: position 618,019 of record NW_020273610.1, read on the forward strand.
GGGCGACATTTGTGTCGTCTAGTTAACTAGTTAATAAATGCACTGCAGTCTAGTGCACAGACAATGAGACCAGGGGTGGATCCGAAGTCAGGGAACTGTGAGTCAAGCCATTTCAAGAGGCCGTTTATTAGGGATGAAACTGAATTAGAAATTAATACTTTGTAAAAAAAAAACACAATATGCTCATAAAAGTGTATAAGTTTATTTATATTACATTTTAGAATTAGTGATACCACCGATAGTGACTTATTTACGATTAATAAATATAATCTAATTTTATCAGCGCAACAAACGTACAGAATAAAATATGATTTACTTAACTTTCTACTAAAACGATATAATTTAAAATATAAATTATGAATTGAAAAATTTTAAATTTTGAATGTACATGGTATTCATTTTTCAAGTAACTCCGATGGGCCAACTGTCCAAGAGTCCAAATCAAGGTCTAAAAAAAGAAAAAAAATTTCCAAGAGGCCAATTTTGTCAACAAATATTAACTGTGGGTCAGCTGACCCCTTGAACCCACCCCTAGATCCGCCCCTGAATCAGACCCTTAACCCTTGTTGCTCAACAGCCGCCGTACGGATTGTCGCCGTCAAGTACAACGGAGATCGACGTGCACTTTAGAAACCACCAGGAGGAGTCAAGGAGTCGTCACTACTGATCAATTGAGCCGTCGCCGTCTGAGTTTGAACGAGCCACCACCAGGAAGAGTGCCCGCTCGACATCTGTATCCGAAGTTTCCTGACGTCATTTACCTGCTGGCATTACACTGAACATTACCGTGGTCCGCAGCGCTGTGATTTCCCGACATACTGTATGTCAGTGCTTACTAGATAGTCGTTCGACGCTACCATCATAGGTTACGCTATATTTTAGCATAGCATACTGTGAGTACCACGTTGATAATTGTGTAAATCTTCTACTTCGTTCACTGACATAACAGCATTGTGAGTAGCCCGAACTATTATCTGAATGTTGTGAATCATTGTGAACTCGGTAACGAGTAATGTTTATTATAAATGTATACTTATATCTCTCTTTCTTATTATATTTTGAGATGAATATTTATTATTATATATTGTTAAAATTGTAAATATGTTTTTATTATTCAAATAAACTTAACAAAATTAAGAATGCGTATATCGACATCACGTAAAAGAGGGATCAGGATTTTTAATTATCCTTGGTGAGAATTATTAATTACATGTTGCAACTTCCATGAAAATATAATTAGTGTGGTAAATATTAAGATTGTTATCGATCTGTCTGTTAACGTGTTTGTTTAAAATTCTTATAAGTGTTGTATCTATCAATAGTACGCCCTATCTCGGAATTAGGTTTGATAGTTTGGAACCATCGACCAACCGGCTTAATCGATAAAATCGACAAAATACAAAGATTCTCATTAGAATGATTGTTTTTGAACTAAACTCATGTGATTCGAAGTATAGAAACAGTGTAAGATAGGTACCGCCTTTAAGCATTAGATGTGATTTTAGTGATTGTTTATTTTTATACAAGATATTGAATGGAACCATAAACTGCCCTGAGCTTTTGCGTCTTGATAACATCAGAGCCCTCCGGTTAATACTAGACAACGCATTATTTCACATTACAACAAGTAAACGTAACGTTGTTACCCATATTCCCATTTATAGAATTTTACAATATTGTAATGAACGTCTATCTGATTTTGGTTATTTTTTTTTATAATAATTGTGAGTTAAAAAAAATAATTATTTGTTCATTAATTGTATACTTGTTCCTCACCTATATACAACTCATAATACACACACACACACACATATATATCACCTACTTTACTCTTTGCCCTAGCGAGCGTTATTACCAATAAATATATGAATAAATAAATAATAACTGAACATTTAATATTTTGGAATACTTACGACATGCTAGACAAATATAAAATGTGTTTAATATTTTGGTGTGTGTTTATGTTATAGAGTATTTTTAAAAATCAATTTAACATTTCAGTTTAAAAACAGTTAAATATATAAATAAAAACAAATCACAAATACAATATACTATAGAAATTTTGATTATCTGTTTTATTACGCGATTTTTTCATCCTCTGTCACGTTCACATAAATCAAAAGTTATCATATACAGTCTATAATTAGAACATCCTATTTTATTTCATGTATATTTTAATTTTACGAACAACCGCAAATGTTTACTTAGTTCTTATTTTAAGGGTGTATTTTTTTGTTTACAGTTTAAACGATTAAAAAAATTGTCACAACTCACGACTGTTACAATTGTAATAACACGAAAATACAAAAGTAAAAAAATAGAGGAAAATAATATATATGTGTGTGAGGAGATGGTGGTGAGATAGTATGTATTTATGTATAATGTATTATGGGTTGATTGCCTTCCTGCTTGTTTAAGGGAGTGTTTTCGGGGCTACAAAGGTTCGAGAGCCGATCAGCGCAATTAGATAGTTTGGCAAGTCAAATAAAATAGCACTTACTTATATTGTAGCAGTTATTCGAATGACGACAAGCTGTGCACTTACAACTATCGCAGGAGTGCAATGAAGTTGAAATGAGACAAATACAGGATTTGGTATGCAGTTGGATACTTTTCAACACACGCATAGAAAACTCAAATCAAACAAATTAATTATAAAAGTTAAATATTCGTACACGGTGGTCACTTGTCACAGGATACTCCTTTTCTAATCTGACGGTCCGTGCGCACGCACTGACGACCAAAGATCAAGAGCCTGGGAAAAGAGTATTGTGTCCTTATTATATAGGGATATGGCCGGATGCATCATGGACTGATCGTTTCAAGATGTGACCTAATTATGATATCAGTGGAGTATTGTAAGGTTAGACTTTTATTTGATATGTGTTGATTTATTTTGTCCGTGCGGGTATCGAAAAAGCCGTAATTTATTATTTTTTTAAATGGTTTTAGATCATATGGTATACATAATTATAAAAGATTAGTGCAGTGTTTTACAGGCGAATGATATACATCATTACACAATCAAAGTGATCGTTTCATTTTAACAAGCTGTATGAGTACTTCGTATGAGTATCAATGTCATCTATCGTAACAGTGTTTTATTTTAATAAATCTTAAAATATACAGTATGTCCCATAAGTCCCGTATCACCCTTAATATCTCCATGGGAAATCTATATCTTTAAACACGATTTTTTTTTACAATACTTAGTATGGAAATTCTGATTAAATAGCATAAAATTAAAAAATTAAAAAAAAATTTTTTTTATGCATTTAAGAATTTTCAATTTTTAAGATAGCCATTTTCTTGGACATATTTTTTAAAACAGTTCAAAAAAATATATATTAAAATTGAATAAAAATTGACCAAGTTAGAGCAAGTTATGTTTTTGAATAATTATAACAAAAAAAAATTGTTTCACATTTCAATAATCCAGTGCTTTGGACACCTAGGTCGCCCGACTTGATACCAATGGATGTTTTTTTTTATGGGTTTATTTGAAAAATCTTGTGTATCCGTCGTGTTCATAGCCTGATCTCTGTGACAAAATTGAACAAAATATTCAAAATATTTTACCTGAGACATTAGAAAATGTTAAAAACGCTTGGGTCCAAAAAATTCAGCTCTGTCTGTGTTACAAATAATGGAGGTCACTTCGAACATTTATTAAAAAAAATGTAATGCATTATTTTCGTTTTTATGTAATAAATTTTTTTTTTTCTATTAACAATCATGTTTAAAAATATTATATAAATTTTAAATTTAATATTTTCTCAAAGCTCCACTAATAATTAGATATTTACAGATTTCCATAAAAAATCAACGTTCAAATCGAGATTGATTAAATCGAGCAATTTGTGTTTTGCTACGTAATAACTATTATTATAATTATTCAAAAATATAACTTGCTCTAACTTGGTTAATTTTTATTAAATTTTAATATACATATATATTTTTTTTGAACTGTTATAAAAAATATGCTCAAGAAAATGGCTATCTTAAAAATTGCAAATTCTTAAATGCTTAAAATTTTTTTTTGAATTTTTGAATTTTTTTAAACAAAAATTGAATTTTATGCCATTTAATCAGAATTTCCATACTTAGTATTGTAAAAAAAAAACTGTGTTTAAATATATTGATTTCCCGTGGAAAAATTAAGGGTGATACGGGACTTATGGGACACAATGTATATCTCAATTAAATTGATATTTCATGCAATTATACTGCAATACGGTATATTTTAATGATACAAATCAATGTTATATTTACCATGGTCCATATGTATTATATCTTATCATATAATATACCTGATTACCACAATAATAACCTTAAGAATTTGATAGTTGTATTTAAGGTTGAAGCTAGTATAGTATTTGTTTGCAAGAGTTTCAATTTATTGTGTATGTTTAGATTTATGTTTATAAAATAAACTCTACACATTTGCATACGGAGTAAACATTATATTACATGTGTTTTTTTTTTATGTACATTTTACTATTTATCGATTTTTTTTTTTTTACTACATGTACAGCATTTTAACTCAATTTATTAGTAAATAGTTAAATATTACCACAGCAATTGGTGTTGAAAAGAAATGTTTTCCTCTAATCTTAACAGAACAACAAAGTAATTTATTTCAAAATCAACAATTCGTAATCCTTCTTAATTTTAAATTAAGAACTTTAATTTTACTAATGGTAATTAATATGTTTAAAATGTTTGATTTTTATTTTATCAAGCTTTTTAGCGTTTTACTCGTTTGACCGCATAAAAAGAAAAAACAATAATTTACATCTGCACAAATTTTAAATTTCAGTGTGTATTGTTCAAGATATATAATTATGATATAATAAACATACTTTCGTAAATAATTATAAATGAAGTTTACACTCATCATAGTCTCATAAAATACATGTATTGTTATTAGCTTTCATTATCACGGTTTCATTAAATATATTACACTTACTTTTATTTAATTTTTTTACTTTCTATAAATGATATTATAATTATAGCGCGTAACGACTTGGGTCATTAAATAAATACAAAAAAAAAAAAAAAAAATATATAACACAATAATAACAAAAATAATGTTGTCGTATCATAAAATATAAATACAAAATACTCATTTTTTTTTATAATGCATTCGATATGTTTATGTTTAAAATGTTGAAATATGTGGTTTTTTTATATTTCGTTTCAAAGTTACCGATATCCACAAATAAAATGATTGTAATTCATTACATATCATTTAACATTTATTTCTTTAGATATTACGTATGACTGTATTTAAAAAAAAGGAAGTAAACACTAATAACTTAATATATATATATATATATATATATATAATATTAAAAGTAATTAAATACCGTCATTTAAATATTAATGACATATTTTTCTGAAAAACTCATTAAAAATTTCCTTTTTCTATTATTCTTAAATATACAGTAAATAGTTAATATTTTTAAACATTAGAAACGATTAATACATGTTTATTATTTAGAAAAGTTGTAATTATGTGTTTTCTTCGTCACATTCATCAAAATTCTTAGTTTATTCATTTCTTCTTCTCTCTCGCCTTTCCAAACTATTTGGGGTTGGCCAATATGCATAAATGTGTAGTTATTATGAAAAATTAAATTACATTGTTCCGAAACTTCTGGTTTCTATAATAATTTACGAATAATATGTTATATTTCTAAATACATTTTTTACTATTTTTTTTTTTTTTATCTATTCAGTGGCTTATGTAAAAAGAACATAAAAATTGCTTATATATATATTACGGAGAAAGAGTAATATGTAATCAGTAGGACCCGGAATTGTATGCATTTGCATATTTTTATATATTAAACTAAAAAGTAGCTAGGTAATACAAAAATTTGAATCTTAACCTAACGTGTTGGTATGCGAAATTAAATTTGGCATATTTTTGCATATTTGGAATATTTCAAATCATTATGCATATTTTAGCATTTTTCTGAAATTTAATGCATATATAGAAAAAAATATTACGAAGTTATTAATATTATTATTTACTACTTAGCGCATGTCCATCGTAAATTCCGTAGGTCGTGCAGTTATATAATTTGATTTTTGTGTTATAATAAGGTAAGATAAAGTTTGCTAAAAGTACCAATACGATAGTAACTTTCCAGCTAACTTTAAAAATATTATAAAAATCCACTTGATTTGTTTAAATTGATTTTCATTTTGAATTTTTGTTTAGATGATCGTGTTCAAAATACAATTTAATTTCAATACAACATACAGTTCTGTACAGTTGATATATTTTAAAGTATATTTTTTATTGAATATCAATTATTTAATGAATTGTATACATTTTAAAATTAAATAAATAATAAACATGCATTTTTAGTTGCATATATTCGTTTATTTTTGCATATTTTGAGTGCATATTTGAATGATAACTATCGCATAAATGCATGTATATTTCGTACGTTTTTAGTGAATATAATTCCAGGCTCTAGTAATCAGTATAGTTTTTTGGTTTTTAAATACTTTTGATGATTATAAATTGTTATCGAGTATAAATATAGGTTAAATTCTGCATAATAATACATAATAATATACACTGTAAATGCGTGAAGTAATTTAAGAATACATCTGTTTCCATCCAATCCACTCAAACTTCAAAATCGGAAACATTCGTTATTCGTCATAAGATCTTTTATTTTTATCTTTATAAATATTAATTTTAGAAATTGGTAGAAAAAGAAGTTGGGTACGGGGATATTCTAAATGAAAATGAGATAAAGAATTTTGTGAGCAGTGTGACGAAAATGAAAATTTTTTTGAGGTGTCCCTTAATATTATCTTATAATATATTAAAACACAAAAATGTTTCACCCATTAATAATTTCTTGAAATATAAATCTTATATAAACAGAAAAAAACATTACATAACAAAATAAACCCGAGTGTCTCGGACAAATAATATATTACAGTCTAAACTGGAGACCTAGGGAGGGTCTAGACCCCCTGAACCCCTCTCCCATAAAACTGTCACTGTATATCTTTACTGATTGTTATTTAATACTCGAACTGAAGAAAATATTTTAAACAAATCCAAAAATATTTTCGATACCATAGTATTTAAAATTTCAAATATGTATTGTGTTACTAAATATAATACAGATGGATAGTATGTACAGATGTACGAGTATGGTATATAAATAGTTATGAATTCGAAATTTCAATTATATCTAGATATAGTAATTGTATAGAATTATTTAATCTCATAAATTCAAAGTATTGTTTTATAAGTTTATGAATACGTAGAGGTTTTTATGGAAAATTATAACATTTTTGTTACTTGTGATACCCAAAATTATAATTAATATAATCAAACCAATTCAATCTGTTCATTGAGTAAATATAAAAAATTTTAAAATAAATAATTATCATAGATCAGTGATCTATATGGACATATTTAGCTGAACTAAGGACAATGATTATTGAGTATTTCTGTACCTACATGTGCTGTACCAGTTATACCCACAGTCAATTAGTTGCGACATATTCTATAAATTATAGATTCGATGACAATGTATATAATCACTATAAAACTCGTTCAGTGATAACCTTATCTAATATAATTTTTATGACTAACTATTATTCTGTTATGTAAGTTGAACATTGAATGATAAAAAATAATAATAAGATATGACGGTAGGACCTAAAGAATGCTTTATTGCGTTGAATACACTCTTGATTGTATAATATCGGTATTTCAAATTAATACATTTAGAAATTACTGATAACGAAGATAATTAGAATACGGTGTTAGCATCATGCTACCAAACATTTTATAAGCAAATATTGACTCTGGAATAAAAATATAACACAGTGGAATGTATACTCCAATTGGTCATCACAATAGTAAGTTATAGAAGTGATGGAGTATTCTACGTTGCTCCCCTTGGCAATATATAACCAGAACCGTCAACAACGTGTGATTGATACTATTAGAAAATGTATCCACGAAGAAATACACTGCGTTTCTCAGTATCTGTGTTAACAAACGCGTAAATTATAATCGTCTACTTCTTCGTGGAAAATAAATCGATAAATCGTCGCGCACTGAGTTTCGCCGTTCGTACATTGCAGCCTCGAGTAGCAACCTCTATCGATTCAATAAATGAATTTAAGACAATCGCATCCCTACTGGTCGTAGGAAGTATGGGCGAAAACCGAAGAGGAATATTCAGAAATTAACCAGACACAATATAAACTTTAGAAACATTGCGATTTGAACCCACAATCCTGCGCACCGTTATACAATTGCACGAGTAGGAACTGACCTAATAAATTTTGGTTTTAATTTTTAAAAACGATTTCAGGTGGTTTTTTGTTTATAATCGTGCAAGATTATTTTTACATACAAATCCATTGTTGTAAACAACAATTTCACAAAAAATATTAAATGTTTTCAAATAGCAATATAAATATGGTTACATTTTTATTCCGTGTTCTGAACAGATAATATCAGACAAAGGTGTGAGCAGACTTCTATTTCAAAGTATGCAAAAGTCTTCTTTAGGCTTAAACATCTTTTTTATCGGTTTTACATTATTTCTAAATATTCAATGCATTTAATTATTTTCATAACTTATTAAGTAAAGTTAATATAGAGATTAAATTTATTAATTAAATCTATTAAATTTAAATTTAAAAGTTACTCTTTTTTTATTAGATTGTAAAAATTATAAGTTAAATAGAAGAATTATAAGTCAAATAGAAAAAAAAAGTAATTAATAATAATTACGAACAGGTTTTCCATAGTTTGTTACTACATATAGATAAAAAAAGTTTACAGTAGTTTTATCATAGGATCACATAATATGAATGCATATAAATTGAGCGTATGTATCTAGGCTTTATAATTATATAATTATGTGAAAATAAAAATTACATTGAACAAAATTCAACGCCAAACCACTGATGATATTATCGTTACAATATCTATTGACTTCAAAACAACATTAAACTGGACTGAGTCGTGTTGATCCTTAATTTTTCAAATGCCTGCATGGTAGACGTAGATAACGTATCGATGCAAGAGCCATTCTCTTAATGCACAAATTTCACGCTAAGTTTGCCACGTATGAGTGTACCTACCGTATAAACATACAGTGTATACATTATCGTGGGCACTTTATTTTAAGTCTTATGCATTTAAGATGGTTATCATTTATTAGGTTTGGTAGCAACAATTTTGCAAAGAACAAATTTGGACTGGCAATAGAAATTCGTTAGTGTGGAAACATATAAGAAACTCAAATGGTCCAAATCATTTAATAGATGGAAAATCGATTTTTTCGAAATGCTTAAAGAATATTATAAAATCCACAAGTGATTGGACCGAAAAATAAAAATGAAAATGGCAAACGACAATTCAATATTTTAAATATAAAATCAAATATTCAGGATTGTAGTAAAGATGGACTGCGGAGTGCAACAATTAGAAGTATTAAATAATTATTTAATGTTAAAAACAGTAACAGTCTGCGCAGTGGCGCCGAGCTAAAATTAAATCGGTGAGCTAAAAATTATTTCCCATTACTCACCACCTATTACACGTATGTTATTTGTCGGTCGGTTGTTTATCCCTATTCCTTACAACCTCAGTGCAGGGTGAAGGGGGGAGAGGACAGCTGCCCCCCTCAAGGCAATTTTTTAAGGACGGAAATTTCTTAACGGTGAAATTGTTTTAAATTACTATTCTTAGTTTTGAAGTTTTATAATATAGTATAATTTTTAGGAAGAGTTATAAATTATTGAAAACTGTGTATAACAAATAATAATAGTAATATAATATTATATCATCTACCACAGAATTATCAGGTGAATGAGCGTTCAGTGTATTGCTAGTATAATCATATCATTATTGTAACGCTTGGAATTTTTTTTTTTTTTCGTTCGTCTTATCGTATTATTTTCGAGTATAAATTTTATACAATATGTTTACAGCAGTAAACGCACTGACACAAAATCGTTTTTATTGTAAGCCCGTATGGCTGTATTATAATTTATAACCATCAGATTATTAAATTTTTTTTATAAATACTTTAAATAATTTATTTGTACTACTAACCAAGAAATTGTTTTTATTATTATTTCGAGTCTCGTAAATTGTCAAGTCATATTTCCTACTAGCGGCTTTTCTTCAATTGATATGAGTAAAAAGCGCATAAAGTTAAGTGGTGCTTAATGTTTATACTAATAATTCTAATGTATTAAAACTACCGATGTTACGATATGTTTATATATATATGTATATTAATTAAACAGTTTTAACGCTGTTGTTATTTATATAATTTTTTTTGTGGTAGATACAATGGTACAATAGGTTTGTAAAGGGTGGAATTTTAATATCTTTCCCTATAGGGAACACATATATATATATGGGCGTCGTTCATAACGGTACACTTTCAAAAAGAGGTCGTTGTTCTAAACCGCACACTTTTATATCTTAATCCCACATATCGAGCCTCAATTCTAGACTATAATAACTCAAATTATGAAACTACTGGTTTTATAATGAAATAAACGACTTTTAGAGGTGAATAATGCAACCAAAAATTATTGCGTTATAGAATCGAAATCATCGTAATTTTGCAAATCATATCACGTAGATAACTCAATTCTGGATATTTATGAGTTATTGCAGTCTTAAACTGAAGCAATGATATGTTCGCCAAATTAAATCGTTCAATACCGCATACATTGATATATATCAATAACGTATATATTTATCTAAAATAACATTATCGTTTAGTACCGCCACTGAGATAAGAATATACTGGAGCGCGGACTTGGCCGAAAAAACGAGCCGTCGTATTTCACGTGGGCGTCGTTTATAACCACACACTTTCATAAACAGGTCATCGTTCATAACCGCACACTTTTATATCTTAATCCCACATATTTTCGCCAAATTAAACCGATCAATACCACACAAATTTATATATATATATATATATATCAATTACGTATACATTTATCTAAAATAACATGAGTGGACCTCAAGACCGAGTAGGATCACAGTTAAAAACGAAAATATCCCCCGATTTGCTATGCAACATCACCCAAAGTAGGTCCCAAGATAAAAAAAGATTTTGTATGGAACTTATACGAAACCGGCAACGTGAACTGTACATGCAAAGTGTGCAGAGAGAAAGGAGCTGTTAACCAAATGTGTGCGGTTTTCAACTATCAACCTTTCAAATTTCTCTTTTTAACAATAGAATAAATATGTGCGGTATTGAATGATGTAAAATGTGCGGTTGTGAACGGTAAGTATGCGGTTTTCATGTCCTCCGTTTCACGTTACCCCCATTCAGTGTCTCTACTACACACTATGGGGCTGGTATGCAAACCTGAATTTGGGGCCTAAATATTTTTCAAAAAGTATTTACCTACTTTAAAAAAATATGTTAACCGGTGCTTATATTATGGAAGGTAGTGGATCTTTAATTTTAAATGACCTGTATTAATGTAGACCTGCATTATTTTCTGCTATTTCAGTTCTAAGAATTAGTATTACCATAGGATTTTAAATACTTTAGTAGTATAATAGTACGTATTTATAATCAATGGTATTGCATTTTATCATTAGTAACAAGTTAGTAGTTGGGTATGTTATTTGATTTTAAATATTTAATAATATGATCAATTTGTTTTTTATATTTATCAATTTACTTCTGTTAAAATGTCACAACCAAATCCATAATAATACATCGTGTGGGGCTTATAACGGTTTGGGGGTCGATGTGTAATGCACACCTCGCACACCCGATAGTTACGGCACTGCCCCCATTCCTGTATGGCAAAAAATGTTTGCATATTACCTATGGGCTATGGTTTTTATTTTCCAAATATTAATACCTAATAAGTTAACAACATGTAGTCACTAAATGTTGTTAACTTATTAGGTAATATAATTAAATACAGGGAAAAACGACCCAATGACGAATTGTCACATTTTCTATGCGACTGTTAATATTTTAAATATATATTATTATATACAATATACTATATAATATTTTTATTTTATATGTTAATTCATTTTATTTAAAAGTTAATTTTCAAATATCAATTATTAATTACCTAAATACCTAATATTATAATTTAGTATAGCTTATTTTATGAATACGGCATTTTTAATTATTATTGTTATAATGTTATATCATCACTAGCAGATAGCAGCTTTTCTTTCAAGTAACAGTATCCATAACAGTAAAACAATAACACATTAACACTTTAACAATATATTTTATAACAAAAACATGAAAATATTAGGTAACAGTTATCAATTATCATTTATTTGTTTTCCATCCTACTAACGTTACAGCAGCTGCAGCTGCTCAGCTAGTGCTGCTGATAATAAATAACATCGTTATTCGTTAACCCAAAACCTTGGTTAAAACCATAGACATATTAAAATATCTGATATGTGTATTATCTTAATATGTCTATGATTAAAACGTCAAAATAAAAAATAACAATAACTGTTACTTTTTCTTCCAAGTAACAGCGTGTTCCTGCTACTTTAGTAGTAACTGTTATAAATCACTGTTACTGTTATTTTCTCCCATCACTAATTTAGTGTGATCGCGACTTTATTCGACTTCACGTACATATTTTCTAATAATTTAACATCGAATTCGTATAATGGATGACGTGATACAAGTGTATACAAATAATAAAGGCGCGCAATCAATAATTTACCAAAAGTATTCATTTCGACTTTTTCGTAAAAATAAAAATTCCGGGGACTTAGTTTGGCGTTGCAATAATAAGTTTTGTAGTGTTATAGTGACGACAAATTCAAATATAAATGTATTTATCAAACAGAATAAAAGTAAACATCATCATGAAACAAATGAAATTAACCCAGAATTAAAAGAAATTCGATGTGCTGTTAAACGTAAATCGAAATTGGATTTAAATGAAAAAACTTTAAAAATTATAAGGAAAGAATTATGTACGTCTTCAGTGAGTGCAGATAATATTGATGCTATGAGACAGTCTATGAATCGTGAAAGACGAAAGCTTCTACCCCCTGTGCCTGTGTCACTCACAGATGTTCTTAATAAGGTAAATAAATCAAACATCACATCAGTGGCGTGGCATGGATTCATTAGTAGTGTAAGCAATCATTAAAAATTATACCTACCTATATCTTCATTTGTTTTTTACACCTCTAGAAATCTGCACGTTGTTTACCTAATCGCACGCTATTTATTCCCCCCCCCCCCCCCATAAAAAAGTATCTTGATTTTTAGTTATATCATAAGTATTAAGAATAATATTTTTGTTTTAATAAAATAATACTTTATTTTAAAGAATTTAAAATGATAAATCAAATGATATTTTTTAATAGATACTTAATTCAAGTATAGTTTACAAGTTTACTTCTAATATAATTAAATTCTTCTATTTTGTTTTGACATATCATTAATCACATCATTATAAAAATTAAGTTCACACTTTGTACTCATTAAAACATCTTTTTTTATGGAAAGTAAAGATAAATTTGAAAGTCTATTTTGAGTTTGATTAATTCTTAAGTAAGTCTATCCTTTTTAAAGCAGAAAAAGATCTTTTAGCAGAAGCACTGGTTGCAGAAATAGTTAAAACTAATTTACATAATTTAGTGACTTGTATTAGGGCGGTTGTTGAATCTGTTTCCCTCAAATATTCTAATGTTTATAAGTATGTATTTGATAAAACTGATCAAATGAATTAATTAATTAATTAATAATTGACAATTCACTCTTTAGTTTTGGTAATTCAAAATAATGGCCATAAATCTGCTTAAGTGAACTAAATTTATCCTGAGAAATATAATTTTTGTAATAAAAAAATTGTTCAAAATTAAGGAACCCCATACATTTTCAATTGTGTACTTTAGAAAATCTTTCATCAATTTTGACCAATATAGTATCTATTATTTCATAGAATAAACGTTTATAATTAATTTTCCTATCTACTGATACTGTGATCATTCAAGATCTTTTACTTCTAAAGGGAACTACTTTATATTTTTCTAATTTATTTACTTAATTCTAGACTAAATCAAATTTTTGCTTATATTCATTTAATTGTTTCTTAATGTTTTAATTGTTTGAGTACAATATGAAATACTTTTTTTTGCAATACGTCAAAAAGGTACCATGCTAAGGGTAGTATTTTACCAAAAATAATCAAATTGATATTAAAATCAAAATCTTCTAAAGTTAAACAAAACCCTCTAGCACATATTAATGATTCAGTATCCCATTTATCAGCATTATCTACAATAGTCTGCATTAATTGTTTTATTTTTTTCTTTATGTTCAACTTCAGTATTAATTAGTCTACTATTATAGTTCAAACTTGTCGGAGAAATAGCTGGAAACTGTTTTTTAACTATTAAATTTAATTCATTTATTCTTTTTGTACTTTTAGAGAAAAAAACAGCGAATTCGTTTAGTTTCTTAAAAAATATTTTACATTCTTTTACATGAGATACTGACTGTTTAAGAACTAAATCAAGTTTATGTGCATAGCAATGGATATATGTGGCATATTTATATTTATGTCTTATTAAAGTCTGCAAACCATAATGAGAACCAGACATAACAGCTGTTCCATTATATATTTGAGCAACTAATTTATTCTCATCACATATATACTCTGGTCTGGAAATATTGAAAAAAAAATGATCTGCTAAAGGTTTAGCGGACCTATCTGCACTAATATCACAAAACCCAATAAATCTCTTGAACGTTCTTATCATTAACATGTCTAAATACTGTTGTGAGTTGTGATTTTTTAGTTATATCAGTTGTTTCATCAGTAATTATTGCTAAGAACTCAGCATGTTTAATTTAATTTTTAATTTTGGTAATTATAAAATTTTTAATGGAATTTATCAAATCATTTTGTATGTCATTAGAAAGGTTTATAAAAACAGTAGAATTTGAAATATGAAATTTTAATCATCAATAGAAGAGAGCAAGTTAAATGTTTCGACAAAATTACCTTTATTTAAAGAATTTAATTTTTCATTGTGACCTCTAAAAGCTAATTCTTTTTTAACGAGAAAACAAGTGATATCAATTAATTTACTTACAATGTACCTATTATTATCTACATTTTCATTATATTTACTTATGTTTTTTTTTTTAAATGTTCACTTAAACAAATATCTATTCTGTTTTTCCCAAAAATTTTTAAACCATGAAAATTAAACATATCAGTAAAACCATATTTTGACCAGATATTTGATTCACTATGTGAAAAAAGTATGCAGGGCCAGCAATATAATTTGTCTGAACAACCACAAAGCCAATCACAAATTTTATAAAAACATTCTTTAAAATATCGGTAACAATTTTTAGTTTTAGATTTAAAATTGGGTAATGTAGGAGTAGGCCTCCCTCTTAAAGTAATTCCCATTTTTTCTTCATAAGTATGAACGCCAAATGACTTAACCAGTAATCTATTTATATCGCAGTAAAAGTTGGAAACATTTTCTTTAGGTATTGGTGGTGATTTGTTGTTTGAAACTGTTGATAATTTTGTTTGAACCGGCAGGTAGTTATTGAGTACTTTTAATGTGTTATGAAGCAATTAAAATTCTTGAGTTTTTAAAACTAAATTTTCTCCTATAAAATAAATTAAAAATTAAATAATACAAATTATATTTTGAAACATACACATTTTATTTTAATTTATAATTTGTTATGTTGTAACCTAGTCCAAATTATTCAAATTGGGCTCAAGATATATCAATAAATAAGCACTAATTATGTCCCTAATTATCCCACCCTAAATGTATCATACAGGGCTTATTCTAAGATTTTTTAACTATGCATTTTGTTTAAATATGCCTATCAAAATAGAACTATGATTACAAAATAAAATGATTTCTTTTTGGAAAAATACATAAATACCTAAAGGAACTATTTGCTATCTTATTTTATTAATAAAACAATAAATTATAGTAAATCAACTACGCAAAAATTGATTTTCAAGTATGCATCTAGCTTTTCCTAATAAGTAAAATAAGTCCTGGATTGTATACAGAAATATTTAAATGATAAATGTAATTAGATTATGTGAGTAGTTAAAATTTGTTGTAATATTTTTTCATATATTCTTGTCAGTCATTCCAATACACACATTAAAAATTATATTATATTAGAGTTATTAGTAATTACTAATTACTTTATAATTTATGCTAATATTTTCTATTGAACAATATTAATAAGAACTTATTTACCTAGCAAGTACATACCTTTTAACCCAAGATCAGTATTTTGTGATGATGTTTTGCATTCTGAAAATGGTGTACCACTTATTACATTTTGCTCGATAGTTTTATTAATTGCTGTAATAAGCATAAATACAAAATATTGCATATACAAAGTGATAGTGAGAGCTATATTAACATATGGATGCAAAGCATGGACAAGCTTAATAGAACGAAGGCTTACCACCTTTGAAAACAAGATATGGCGTGTGATATGTGGACCTAAATTAAACACGAACACTGGTATGTGGAGGATAGAGTTTAACAAAGAACTAATTGAAGAAACAGAAATTACTCCGATTAAATATTACATAAGAAGCCAGAAAATCCAGTGGTTTGAGCACATTATGCATGGAAGTGATAATAAGATAATCAAAACAGTTATGTCTTGGAAACTAACGGGAAAGAGACTACGAGGATGTCCGAGGAAAAGATGGATGGATGTGGTCGAGAAAGATCTTAAAAGGATAGGAATAGATGATTGGAGAAATATAATCCATGATTGAGAGAAGTGGCGTGAAGTTGTGATGGTGGCAAAAACTTTTATAGAGTAAATAAAGCCAGACGAAGAAGAAAAAGAAGAAATATTTATCAACATATATTCTATAATACAAGTCATTCTAATATACAAATGAACAACTAAGGTTTTTAAACAAATGTTTAATCATAACTTGTCGTTTTTGAAAAATAGCTGCTGATATTTTTATTTGTTAGTTTGAACTTACTCACAACGCACAAACCTATATGTAAAAACCAATTATAATTGCTCGTATGATTTTTCTGTTTACCATACACGCAAGTGTTAAAACTAACTTTATCACCACTCATGATACAAAAATAAAAAATAAAAATATTTTACTTAAATAATTTATTATAACTAGTTAAATAATAATAGTAGTTTGAACTTAAAAGTCAATGAAAGGCTGAAGACAATTTAAGTGTCATACACATACAGGGCCGGCCCAAGCAAAAATAGTGCATTAGGCAAAATCAAATTTTGCCGCATCTAAAAAAAAAAATTAAGCTCTTATTTTAACTTAACCCCTCTCCCTATTTTGTAGGCGACATATCTACATAAAAAAATTTTTTTATTTTATTTTATATATAAAATTATACTTGAAGAGACTTAAATATGATTTCTATGTATAATTATTATCAAGGCCGCCCACAGAAATTTTTCTCGGGGGGGGGGCAGCGAAAAAATAATACACTTACCATAAATTCTGTTTTTTATCACATCGTAAAAAAAATTATTTATTTACTATAATATAGTAAGTATATACATATATATATATAAATATATAATATTATGTTGTTATAAATAAGCCTGTATAATACAAAATGAAAAAAATAATTAACAATAAATAATTATGACTCATTGATTTTTATCGTCAAATAAAAATTGAACACGCCGTGGTTCCATGCAGAAAAGCTTAATTGTATCTTCAACAATGTCAGATTGTTGACTTTTTAAAAAAATAACAATATTATCATAAAAGTATAAAACCACATAATAATAGATTAAATTTAATCTATTCTGTGATAAAACAGTCATCACCATGGCTATCTTAAACCGTGGTCATCACTATGACTTTATCAATTAAAACCACAATAATTGTATATGGACCATAGAATTGATATGATATGAATCTACAACCATGATTAAAACAAATAAATCAAATACCGAATACCTATTGATATTGAAAACTGACGAACAATTTTGTGTCAACTTATCAGTTATCAGTCCTTATCGCCCTCCTCAAGACTGCTAAATAAAATGCAAATAAATGTAATAAAAATTAGGTATTATCTAAATTAGCGGGCGGCCTTGATTATTACTCAAAACTTATCACAATCGCGACTGTCGGAAATCGTGGAAGTGATTGTGTGGTTATTTATATTTTTGAAATAATTGAAAGCGCCCTACGTAAGCCGTAATATAAAGTAATATAATAACTTTAGACAGTATTATTTTATTATATAGGTAAGTGATTTTCATGAATGAATTAATTTAAATATTTTTCTTATAAAACACTGACAGAACTAAAAAATAATGTACGAGTCAATTTTGAAAATGCCGCCCCTATTAAAGTTCCGCTCTAGGCAAGTGCCTAGCTTGTCTATACCTTGAGCTGGCCCTGGTCATACACTCATACCAACGCGATGAGACATGAATAGAATAAATATAATGATGTCTATTGATATCACTATAATTGGTTGTATAACACATTTAAAAGTTGCGTATATGCGAGTAACGCCACCATTTATACTATTTCATATATTAATTTCAAATGCAATTGTTATTATATTATAAACTGTAATAGTCTTACATGCAGAATAGGAAAAGGAATTAGAATCGCTTACACATACGCAAAGGTGGGCAAGTCAATGAAAATAATTAATTGTGGTTAATTAAGTTAATTCAATTAAATTTCCATCAATTAAAGTTAAAAGTTAACAAAAAATAACTCGATAAGTTAAAAGTTAAGATAGAAAATAAAATTAACTTAACTCAGTTAAAAAAAGTTAATTTTTCTAATATCATATGTTATATTTGTATTTATAACGAATACACAGAGTACTGAAATATAAACTATAATTTATAAATATCTCGGACGGCTTTTTATTTTGTCCATTGGAATTGTCGTATTTACCAGCAGGTACCTATGTTATCAATATTCAATTTTAACTTTACACTTTTAAAATACTATGCTATTTATTTTTAAATCTGTTTTTAGAACTACACTATAGAGTTAGACTAAACAAAAATCGTATTATTCAATACCGAATAGATCATTAAATAGAATTCGTGAAAATAGCAAGTCTATACAATAGATAGAATATTAATTATTACTATTTACTATAGTATCTATAGATTAAAATATAATTTGATTATTATGAATTGAGGATATTATGTTATTATATTAGAAAAATAAATTACCAAAATCGAAAGAATAAGTTTTGTCTGATGGTTCCATCATGATAAAAAAAAAAATTAAAATTAACTTAACTGTACAATAACGATAATTAAATATAAAAAGCTAAGTTAAAAAAATAAAAAAATTAATTGAATAAGTTAATAAGTTAAAAACAAAAATAACTAACTAGTTAAGTTAAAAAGTTTAAAAATGTTTAACTTTTTAACAAGTTAATGCCCACTATTGCACATACGTAATCTTTCTCATATTCATGGAAAATGTATTGTTAATCGACCGTGCAAATACGGTGGTGGTCCGGGGGAAATTTTATCGAGTATTCTCGGTTTGTTATCTTCCGACGACTGAAACCACAGACTTCTATACTACACTAGTATAGAAGTCTGTGACTGAAACCAATGATTTTATTTTTAGATTACCAACAATAAAAATAATATATAAATATA
Organism: Sipha flava; assembly: GCF_003268045.1. Classification (NCBI taxonomy): domain Eukaryota; kingdom Metazoa; phylum Arthropoda; class Insecta; order Hemiptera; family Aphididae; genus Sipha; species Sipha flava. The sequence continues at coordinate 637,725 of NW_020273610.1, forward strand.
ACCTACAAATATCAACGACGAAGTATTATTTTACATTATTAGAACTTGATCGTGTTTTAAATTGTATTTTAATTCTGTCATTTAAAATTATACCTGTTATGTTTTACAACTGAAAGTGTAAGCAACGCTTACACTGCTTATATGTACGCCACGCCACTGCATCACACTAAATAGTGGTGAAAAATTTTTGTTTGTGAATGAGTCCACTTAAATATTTATAGTGACATATAAAATAAACCTCCAATTTTTATGCAATGAAATTGAATTTATATTAGCAGACGGAACTTTTACTTATTGCCCGAACATTTTTTATCTACAATATACCATCCACGGTGTTTGTAAACAATATTATGTATCACTGGTTTTTTGTTTTTTGTCATAAAGAACAAGAGATATTTATAAAAAAATGTGGGGAAACATTAAAAGATTTATGTTTAAATAATGCCAATAGTGTATTCCATCCTTCACTCTTACTATTAGATTTCGAACTTGGTGCTCACATTGCTGCTAAAGAATTATTTCCTTTAATTATTATAAAAGCTTGTCGTTTCCATATTGGTCAAGCCTGGTACAGAAAAATCAGTTCCATTCCAATATTAAAAAAAACTACGACGATAAAAATTCTCAATCTGGACTTTGGTTAAAACTCTTTTTTGGTTTGTCTTATTTACCATCACATATGATTTCTGATGTGTTTATTGAGATAATAGCTATTTGTCCAAAAGAAAAACAATATAATTTTTCTGATTACATATTGGATAATTATATTGAGAACAATAATTTTTCACCAATATTGTGAGTAGAAGAGCCCAATAAAAATACAAGAACGACGAATGGTGCAGGAAGTTACCATGTCAACTTGGGCATGAATTCTATGTTCCACACCCTACTATATTTCATTCGGTAAGCAGTGGGCTCGTGAGGTCACATAAGGTGGTGCACAAATAGTTTGTAAGGTATGTAGGTGGGTAAAAAAAATATTAATTTTAACATAGGTACATATAATCATTGATTATAGAATAGATATACTATTATATATATTATATAATCAATGATGTAACGTAATTATCTATATATTTATTTTTTTTATTAGTTTACGGTCATTGAGACCATACCGCCAAACAAATTTCTCTCCATCTATCTCTATTTTCTGCCGCTACTCTCCATGGTGTCTCTCATTCAATGCTTCCCGCGTCCCTTTTTATACAGTCTACCCAACGTAACATAGTCTTCCTAGGGGTCTCTTACCGACCAGGTTATCTTCGATTGTTGTTCTGATTATGGATTCCACTCTCCGCCATGCATATCCTGCCCAAGTCAATCTCCTTTTCTTGATTTCATCCGCGATGTTCGGTTTCTGGAACAGTTCCTTGAGTTCTTTATTATGACGTTTACGCCATTCACCTGTGTTTGTGTCGACACATGAGCCGTAGATTTTACGTATGATTCTCCTTTCAAATACTTTTATTCTGGTTTCTTCTGCTTTCCTAAGTGACCATGTTTCTGCGGCATATAGTACTATGGGTCGTATCAGGGTCTTGTACATTTGTATCTTCAGATTTGTGGATAATGTTCTTGAATTCAGTACTTTTCCAAGACGAAAAATACTTTTGTTGCCTTTTTGTATCCTAGCACTGATTTCCATCTGCAGATCATTATCTTATGTTAGCAAGTGTCCCAAGTACTTAAAATGCATGGCTCTTGAATACATGCCCTTCAATATTCATAGATTGTCCTTCTTGATATTCTCTGTCCTGGCGACTTAATATCATGTACTCTGTTTTTTCGTCGTTTATTTCCAGTCCGACCTTACTAGCCATCATGATGAGTTTCCTGCATACTTGTTTAACCGTTTCTTTAGTATCTCTTAATATCGTTATATCGTCCGCATAAGCCAAGATATTTATGTTCGAGTTTCCCAATACTATTCCATTGTTACAATTTGTTTCTCTGATTACCTTTTCTAATATTAGGTTGAACAATATTGGTGATAGCTCATCTCCTTGCCTTAGGCCTGTCCTTACCGTTGCTGACTCTGACTAATGGATTAGTAATCTATGTATATGTGTTAATAAATCTTCGTCCAGCATTTTCATAATCTCACTTTGAATACCGTCCTCACCAGGTGATTTATAGTTCTTCAATCGCCTTATTTGTAGTTCTACTTCTTATTTTGACAGTGTTGTATATTCGTTTAGGTTGGGTTCTATCCTTGTCCAAGTAAATATTTCTATGGGGTCGTTGCAATTAAGAAGATGTTCGAAGTGCGTTTTCCATCTCTCTATAATATCTGATCGGGCAGTTATTAGTGTTCCGTCTTCCTTTACTAGGAACTTTTCATATTTTTTGTAACCTCCTTTTAGTGTATTAATTTTTTTATACAATTGGTGTATGTTATGTTCATTGTGATGTTTTTCAGCTTCTTCCAAAATGTTTTTCGTATAGGCTCTTTTTTCATACTTAAAGATTCGACTTGCTTCTTTTCTGCTCTCATTATACTTTGTTTTGTTTTTTTCATGGGAAGGGTCATTAAGGTATAAGTTTCTAAATTTGTTCCTTTGATTTAGGGCTTTATCACACCTCTCTTTGAACCAAGGTTTTTTAGTGTTTTTTGATTTTCCCAGGACTTCAGCTGATATTTCTTTTATTGTTTCCTATATCCTCCTCCACATATTATTTATTGAGCCTGTACTATCTATATCTAATTCCCTGCTGCATTTATGTATCTCACTTTTAAAACGTTTACGGCAAACTTTATCTGTGAACTTAGTTATATTATATCTTTCAACTATCGTTGATCTCGTCGCCATCTTCCTCTTCAGTTTTGTTTTAATTTTTACCTTAACCAAATAGTGGTCAGATTCACAGTCCGCTCCTCACATCGTTTTGATATCCCTAATAATGTTTTTGAACCTGTCATTGACTAGCACATGGTCAATTTGATTAGTGTAATTCCCATTTGGTGACTTCCATGTTCCCTTATGGATCTTTTTATGGGGAAACATTGTGCTCTTAATCACTAAGCCTTTGCTCGTTGCAAAGTCGATTAGGTTGAGGCCATTATTGTTCGTTACTTCATGTAATGGTAGCTAATGATTGGTTTAAATATTAATTCTTTTCATATTTTTGCATTTAGATCTCCTAATATAACCACTATTCTGTTATTAGGTATTCCATCTACTACGTTCGTTAATTCATCATAGAAGTCGTATTTTTCTTCTTGAATCTTTTCCTTAGTAAGGGCATGAATACTAATTATTGTGGGATTAACCCAGTATGCTTTAATTGTTAATAGTGATATTATTGGGTTAAATGTCTTAAATTCCTTTACGTTTGGTACTATTGATTTATGTACTATGAAATCCGTACCGAATTGTCATCGATAATCACAATCCCCATGGAAAATGGTTATGGTTATTAATAGGGCTAGGGACTTTATACCCTTAAAAACCTTAAAATATGTATGCATTTATGCCCTAAAGAATCAATAAATATGCTATTAAAATATGTATTTAAAAAAATTATATTTGTAATAATTAATTAAATAAAAAAATTTAACTAGTAATAAATTATAATAATATTTTTATATATGATAGATATGATGATCTGAGATAATTTTTTCTTTTTTTCATCTTATATTGAATTTTTATCTAAAACAAAATATTTAAAATGGTTTTAAAAATAAATTAAATTGAAAACATTTTTTTTATTTTTAATATAGTTATAATTCTTCTAACCTTGAGCATTACATTGGACTATAAGATATTTTCTTAAGTTGGAAAATTTAAATGACTGTCTGTTATCAGCCAAAATAATTTTATATTTAGAAAAGGAACGTTACACGTCTACGGAACTTATTAGTGCAAACTTAAAAAATCGTAGGTCACTACTACTAATATCTGCAGGCAATCTATCCATAGATTCATTTTTCCATTTAAAATGTTCGAAATTTTTTATAGTTAGCCTTAGCTTGTGCAAATTCTTCAATTTTTGCAGAATGTATACGTTTTTTATAGTTTTAATCATTTTAATGCATTCAATTAGTGTACCAATAAGACACCTTGAGTTCCAAGTCACGTGATATATGAAGAAATAAATCATAATTTTTTTTTATAAAATTTAAAAACTTACTCCTTCATATAAATAATTGTCAAATATGCACTTATAAACGAAAAATGGTCAAATATGCAAAATATGCAACTATAAATTTTAAATATAAACTTGTATTGCTTTGAAACAAATTTAAATATTACTTAGCTATATTTTTGATAATTATTTAAAAACATGCAAGTTCCTAGAAGTCCCGAGCCCTAGTTATTAATGACTAAGGATTCCGTTCCTTGCTATCTAATTTCTTGGATAGCCAAGATCTTAAATTCATATCTCTCTATTTCTTGCATCACTGTATGTGCCGCTCCAGTGCTATATAATGTGCGAACGTTCCATGTACCCAAAAATATTTCCGATTTCCAGTTTCCATTTTTGTTTTCCTTATCTCCACTATTCCCAGGCTTTTTGTTTAGTTCCTGATTTTACGAGGCTGGGTTGTTAACTCAGCACCCAACCCCCAACCTGCAGGACTAGACCACTCCAATCAATTAAGACCAGAGTGGGGCTATTGCAGCGCCCAATGAAGGGTACTGGGCGGTGGGAACGCCACTTTCCCAACGCCGAATATATATATATATATATATATATATATATATATATATATAAATGAATTGCTGTTCGTTGGTTACATGAATAATAATATACGTTAACGTCGGTGGTCGATAGTAAACAGAAGCACGATTGTTGTTTTAAACTTAAGATAATAACTAACATTATCAGCCGATAATCGGAATATAATAAATAAATGAGAGTAAAAATAAATCATAATGCCGATGCCAATGCGCAACGGCGCGGCGATATCGAAAATAATTTGCTGAAAACAATTTAATTGGTTATGTGCACAGAAACGAATGTACACATTAATTCCATTATAACGCATACACGCAGTTTCGATTTGTTTTAATTTTTACATCGTACAAATGTGCACAGTAATAGTGTGCACTACTGCACCACTATAACACACTGATACCTTTCCGTCATGGATAACCGCCTGCCCGTTTGGCCTTCGGAATAATCCAATTTCAATATTATATTATTTTCATAATAATCTGATTTTTATATTTTGAAAAATAATCTTAATAACATTACAGGTATTTAGTTGTATTATTATGGTTTATGTTTTCAATTATTTTTGAGTTTGGGTAGGTAGTGCACGTGCACTTGCACTAGCCACCAGTGTCGGTAAGAATATGAATTTAAAATAATAAATATATTTTGAGTTATTATTAAATTATTTTTGGTTTTTTTTTCTTCCAGATAGATATGTTAAAACAACAACAGATAATTACTGAAACCAAATTTCGACACATACGAAACGGCAACGTGAACCGTACACGCAAAGTATGCAGGGAGAAAGAAAAATCTATTTTAAATGTATTTGATGGTTTCGAACGAAATTAGCTTGATTGATTATTTAAAAATATTAGGATGTAAGTTTATTTTAATTTAATTATATATTGAATTATTTTATATTATGATTATATCATGATTTTTCATTATTATTAAATTATTTTTTTAATTAATAACAATAAAATATGTTTAATTTTTAACTATTTTATATATATGTGGGATTGGGTCACCAAATTGAATACTTATAATAATAATAATAATCGTAACGAAACTTGTCCTTTATTTAGAAATATTAATTAAGAACTTAACGATAACTACTACAAAGTAATAACAAATAAATCAAAGCATTGCATCAAACGTTAACGACACTAAGCCCTAGCTGCTCACCACCCCTCTGGTTGTGCTACGAACAGATCCGTCCTCTAGTGCAGTGTTTCCCAACTGGTGTTCCGCGGAACCTAAGGGTTCCATGAGCTTGCGCGAAGGGTTCCGTGAGAAATTTAAGAAAATATAAATTAATTAGCAATATTTTAATTTGGACTATAATTTGAACATAGAACTGGAATCGACACATTTCCCGATATGAGGTGCATAGTTTGTAGCTTTTCGGTGCATACAAAGACAAAGAATAAGTTTCGAAATCAACTGAACGTGGCTTCGGACTTACGAATCTCATTTTCAGGAATAACTCCAGATTTAAAAACAGTTATGAAAAAATCTATGAAAATATTCCAATCTTCTCATTGAATATATCTTAGAGGTAATGAGAAACAAATATTAAATTTCATGCATTAATATTACATTTATAATATTGTAATAGAAATAAACAAAATAAAATGTTAAAGCCGTCTTTTTTTTTTATATTAATGACACTCTTGTGCCGGAAGTGTCCGATAACCCATTCATTTAAGTGTATCAAACATTTGCCTGTATTAAAATTATAGAAAAAATATTGGGGTTCCACAAACGTTCAATCTCCTGCAAAGGTTCCGCGAGTAAAAGAAGTTGGAAAACACTGCTCTAGTGGACCACCCAATCCCACATATATATATATATATATAGGTGACATATTTGTTAACCCAACATTGTGCATCTTGATATGAATAACTATACATTAATAACTCATGTAAATAGTTTATTCGAATACCCACCGACCATTATCCTCCGTAAAAAGAGGGGTTGTCGTCCCTCTTGTGTTATAGGCTTGGTGTCACTGAGTTTACGTATTAATTATTTTTGACTATTCAACTTAGTCGTTTAAAATATAATTTATCATTAATTTGGATCATTGATCAAAAACAACAGGTAGACAATAGCCAATATTATTTAACTTATAGTATAGATAATATCTTTTGAATATTTATAGACACGTAGTATGTATTCTTTTTTAATAATTTTAAATTCTCACTTTCATTTATATGCTCATAAGATATAATTAATCACCAAATTGAGTATTTATATTCATATAAATATTCGTAATGCGTATTTCATATTTTAAACATTGTACCGGGCATAATATTTAGTTGTTACGATTTTAAAAATAATAAATACCTGCAATTTTATAGTATAATCATTTTTGGTAAAATTGTAAAACAAAAATGAAATTAAAACCGCAAAAATAAATGATATTATGAAATTGTGCATGTTTTAGCAATTTGTGATCTATTTGTCAAACAAACTACTCGTTTCTTTTGGATAGGTTTAAATTAAACCCTTTAATAAATAAAAAATATTTGATCAAACTTTAAACTTTCCAAAATTGAATGGGGTGTTTCCTTTTCACATAATGTTGTATTTTAAAATTATTAAAAGCCATAACTTAATTACTTATATCAGTGATGAATCCCTGCAATTGAAGTGTACTAAAATTAAAAAACAATTGAAAAAAAATATTTTATTGAATTATTGCATTGTCTAACTATTTTTTGATGAGCAAATAATGTGTCAATAAAAACTGGTTTTAAACTTAATTTTCCCACCGAAACTAATATGTTAAATTCATTAATTCATCAAATTAATTTGGACTATAATAAGGATAAATGTGTAATAGTTACGCCTCCATCCATTTTTAATCCTGGAAATCGTTAAGTATATTCATACACTCATTATAACTATAATGAAAAAAAAATATTTTTGGGAAAAAATTATTTTATTTTACTAATTAATTATACTAAATCTAGTTGTTAAACATTATAAAATCAAAAATTAATAAGGTTAAGAATATTTTAATTTAACTGGAAATTTTTTCAACTCAAATTTCTTATTCTTTCAAATTTTGAAAAAACAGAAATGGCTCTAGAATTAATTTATAGGTAGTAAAGAAAATTGATTTGAAGGCATCTAATAAATATTTTACACAGTAATTATTAATTGCTATTTAAGAATCAAAGCTCAACCAGGATAGGGAGGAATGATTTTAATATTTACTCTATTATCCCTAGCCATTGATACAATCCTGTCTTGATCGATAATTTAGCACAATAAAATATCGAGTTATGGACAATAGTATAAATAGTAAAGTACTCAAACTTAACTCTATATAATAAATATATATTATATATAACTAAAATGTAAATAATTTTTTACATTTTTTAATTTAGATTTTAAGTAGCTCAATATAAATATTCCTGGAAAGTTTTTAGAGAACAAGTGTGGTATAAACTTTTCAGTAAACTTTTTTTTGTTGAATATAAATAAAAATGTGTGAACGTCGAATTACTTAAGTGATTATAAAGGCCACCTTGTTACTATATAATATTATATATATTCTCGAGTATTTTTTGTTACACAATAACATATATATCTACAACCAATATACGTAATTACTGACCAATATTAAAATAATATAAAATTTACCTAAAATTTTTGAAGCTCTAATTACAAAAAAACTTGTTATATTATTATCTATTACATAAGTCCATTCCAAAATTTTTTTCGACCAGAACATTCTATTCTCACTAAACTTTTATGTTACCAAACATAGATTTTACGATCATTTAAAAATTGTCAGCAACTTTATGCTATATATACAGATTTTCAAAAAGCGTTCCATAAAGTAAATTATGTTATTCTTTTACATAAATTTAATTCATTTGGTTTTAGTGTAGTGGTTCCCAAACTGAGATGCGAGCCTCCCTAGGGAGGCACAAGCAAATAATTGTATTTATATTGTATATTACACTATCTATCATAAAGTTATTTGTAGATGGACAGTTTTTATATTATATTGCCTTATATTTATAAACTATAAACAAGCTTACGACAGTATTGATAGAGACAAACTAAGGAAAGTATTAGAAATACTAGACATTCCTAAAAAGTATGCAAGTCTCATAAAAAAATGAAACCAATATAAAAACTACATATAGAGATTCTTGCAAGAAATGTCAAAAACTTTTAAGATAAAATCAGGCCTTCGACAAGGGGATGCTTTATCACCCATTATATTTCATTTAGCATTAGAAAAAGGAATAAGAAAAGTATGGGAGGATGGTCAAAAATGGAAATGTATGGGGAATGCAGAACGCAAAAAGTATTGGCGTACGCAGATGACATTGTAGAAATGGGAGAGACAAGAGAAGAAGACATAAGTACTGCGTCTAAATTACTAAAAAATATAGGTCTATGCATAAACACGTTTAAACGAAGAAAAGACGAAATGTTTAATTGTAGCAACACTGCTATCAGTGCCGCAAAAATCGGGTGTGCAGTGTGCCGCGCACACGGGTCCAAGGCTTACATACATTTGGGGGGCCTCCTAGTCCCAGCCTAAATTAAAATACACTTTATAAACACACAATTATTTAATAATATTATATTATTATTATAAAATAAAAAGAAACTTTTTTAAAATTTAGGTAAGGATGTTATAATATTTTAGAGCAATATAATATTTATTTAACAATAATTCTATTGAGTATTTGAGTAGGCATACAATATACCTACCTAAACTACTTAAATAAATTTACTACATAAATATGTAGTGAAGTATAATATACAACAGTTGTAGGTATTTCATTTGATATATATACATATATCATACACTAACAGATGTAAAACGTATTTTAAAACCTAAAAAAATTGATGCTTATAAATAAGACGTACAACAACAAAAAAAAAAAATTCTAGGAAGGGGCCTAATATAATTACCGCACACCGGCCTCTTATTTTGGAGTTGCGGTATTGATTGCTATCGTGACAGTGATGTTGCGTCAAAAGTCCAGATGCGTCATGTAAAGTAATTTGCAGAAAATAGATTGCAATAGTTATCTGCGTCTGGACGTTACGTCTTGACGTACCTTGGAACGCGTATCTTTAGATTGTATGGTGTAAAAAATGCGTGTGTGAAATGACGGTAAAATATTTATTGGTTGCCATACTAAGAATTGTAGCTCTAATAAATGTGCTTTTTTTTTTTTTTTTTGTTGAAAACGATCAATAATGGACTATTTTTATATTTAAAAATGTAAGAGGAAAGTAAAAATGTAAGTGAGTAGTGTATATTAAATATGATGAATTGCTATGGGTTAAACAAGTGCGATTATTTTTCACATAGAAAACAAATTATTTTTCATACGTCCAAGTGGCAGTTCGCATTTTCGGATTGTTGGAAAAAGATATATATATTACGCTATTTCGTTTCAATCAAAATAATCTATTCGACAAACATATTACCTTCGCTCTGAACAACTTTATATATATATATTTAATAAAAATTACCTTCAAGTACAAACTACCAAAACAATATTGTTAAATTTGATGCACTAATGCACTACTTACGTATTTAACTTAAAAAAAAGAAGTTATCAAAACACTTAGGTTTTTAACAATAAAACATTCAATTGAGTCATTAAAAAACTTGAACTTTAAGCATTACACTTAAAAACATATATGAAACTATTATTTTGCTTTTCACAGGTAGTACCTAGTCGAATCTTGAGACATAGTGGATCATTTTTTATATTTGTCATATCAATAATCTTCGTACTCGTATATGTGTATAATATTATATGATATGTATTTATGTGTGTATGTGTGTTTTTGTATTTTGGATAAAATAAGTGGAGGGATGAAATATGTCAACTATTTAATGTAAAAGGGTGCTTCGTATTGCTCCATTTTGATCACTGTTAACAAAATTTATGATCAAAATGTCACGTTCGCTATCCCCTACTCCAATCATCAATAAAATATTATTTAATATCGACATGAATTCGTATAGTATCAATACTTAAAAGTACAAAAAACGCGTATGGAAAATACGGGTATATTTTCTATTTTACAGGCGACAGCTGACAGTTATTTCAATTTCAGATTTTAACTGTCTACCGGTTTGGGGATTCATTGGTATAACAGAATCAACCGATTAGTATCACCCAGTACATCATCATAAGTGTAATAAGTCAGTGGCATTCGGTGAGACGAACGATCAAATTCGTTATAAATACTGCGACGTCTCATGTTCTGGGGTTACCGAAATGAGCGCCCGTTGACGACCGCCATAACGGTCGGAGGATCACCAACCAGGTACCGGGACCTTGTTAATGATTGGAGTACCCGGATTTTGTTAACTTAAATCAAAGGGGAAAAGAAATAATAAAAAAAAACATTGTGCGTTATAATGAAAAATAATTTATTTTAATTTGGTGCGGAGAAAGCTCGGGTGGGCGTAAAACTCCGTATGAATAATAATAAAACAAACTAAATAATAATAAAACAGGCCTTTTTGGTCATACACCGGACATAGACGTACATACATACACACATATATATATATATACATATGGAATTTTTTTTCTTTTATAATAATAATAAATCATACTGGCCAGATATTACATTTTTGTTGGCCTTTATACAATAATTATTGTCCGCCACACATCTTCCATTTAAATTTGCCCGCAGACGCGAAACGTCTCGTCGCGGAAACGCAAGTAGTTACTACTCCATCTTTTCGTGGTACATTTTTAATGAAATAGTAATAATAATAATAAGAAGAAGAAGAAGAATGTAGACCATGATGTTGCTTCTATGACTATCTGGCAACGATAGAGAGTTCGTCGTTTCGTCGGGCCCAGTATCGGTGCACGGACATGGCCTCTGCAGTAAGCATGACGGGGTAATCACGGAACGGTTGGTCAAAGTTCTTGTACGTCCCGTTTCATAATAATATAAATTAATTATAATGGTGAATATTATGTGACCAAACTAATACGTATCGGCCACATGGATATTATACGTTACAGTACCTACTTTTTTTTTTTTCATATGTCGAAGGTTGGTTTCAACATGCATGAGGAAATCACTGAAAACCACGATGAACACGTAATAATGTAATATAAATGATTTTGTTATACCTGCCGATGTATACCTTTACCAGATATCGAGAGGTTTCATTCGGTTAAAAGGCACCAATTTCATGACTTATTGCCTTGGAAATGGACAGTAAATCGATTTTCAAAATTCTTTGTGGATTTTAATTGTTGTACTTGAAAACCGGAAAACAATGATAGAGTATGTGAAATAAAAATCACATTTTTCCTCTCTTTTAAATTTTTTGAAAAAGTATTTCTTATATGGGTGCACATTGCTCATATGTTAATTTTTTAGAATCCGGTTAAATTTGTTGAGTTTGGGTTATTCACTAGAAGTACGCGCAGCTATGACAATGATATCGGAATGGTTTCAGAACGAAAATTAGACGTTCAGACGTGGCAATATTTTCTGACAGTCTTATACGTTTTTTATTAATAATAAATTCCTATATCCTAGATAGAATGTCTAATAAGTATTGTGATAATTTTTATTGTGTTGATAGACTTTAAAAAAATAAAAGACTGTCTGGATTTTTCATAAACTATCTTTCTCTGATTCAAAAAAATATTTTTTTTTTTAAGTAGTTATACAATATTATACTAAAATGTATTCGTTTTATTTAACTTTAATCGTACCTATAAAATAAATCATGAAACTAAAAGTAGTATATCAAAAAACAAGGAAATGTGATGGTAGGATGAAGAGATTCAGCGAGTAGAAAAAGTAATTTAAGTTATAGCAGAAAAGCAGGAAGAGATAAGATTGGATATAGTGTAAAAATGTATGTAAAATAGTGAAGAGTGTGGTAAGTAAAGCGAAGCTTAATTCATATAATGAGTTATATGAAATTCAAGGAATACGAGAAGGAGAAAAGAAATGTATAAACTAAGATTGGAAAAAAATGATTCAGGGCTTTCAAAATGTTTGGTTTATAAAAAATGATAAGATATAGGATAAGAGGGCGTTAAAAAATGATGGACATGTGAAAAAGAGATGAAAAGAATATTTAGAGACTGAATGAAAAGTAGCCAAAGAAGCTTTAGAGAGTATTTCGTGGAATGAAGGTTGATTGGTTTAGTTAGTGAGGAGGAAGTTAAGGTTGCGATGTATGTGATGAAAAAGAAAAAAGCGATAGGACCAGAACATTTTAGGGGTTGTAAGTATTGGATGGTTGAAAGATCTTTTTAATAAGATGTTAATAGAGGGAAAAATGCCAGAAGAATGAAGAAAGAATTTTATTGTACCAATATATAAAAGCAAAATAAATATACAGGAATGTGAGAACTATAGAGGAATAAAGATGATGAATCATAGTATGAAGATTTGGGAAAAGATTATAGAGAAAAGAATAAAAAATAAGACATCAATATTGGAAAATCAGTTTAGTTTTATAACTGGAAAATCAACAATGGAGCCATTATTTTGTGTTAGACAACTAGTAGAGAAGTTTAAAGAAAAGAAAATCAACTTATGTATGGTGTTTCTAGTTTTAGAAAAGACGTACGACAGATTCCCATGAGAATTTTTAAAGTAGACATTAATGAGAAAGAAGGTTCCAAAAATATATATAAATTTGATTCAGGATATGTATGAAAGATCGAGAATTTGTGTAAAGAGTTAGTATGGAGAAACAGAAGATTTTAACATAGGAATTGGTGGCATCAAGGGTTGGCTCTAAGCCTTTATTTGTTCTCTGTTGTAATGGATAAATTACAAAATATATACGGGGCGAGGTACCATGGTGTATGTTTGCTGATGATATAGTTTTGGTAGGAGAAAATCTGGAAGAAGTTAATTATAGGTTGGAAGAGCGAAGGTTAGCCCTTGAAGAAAAGGGATTGAGAATTAGTAGAAATAAAATAGGGTATATATAGAGTATAACTTTGAAGGAACATACCAAAAATTTGCGGATATGAGGAGACCAATGACAATGAGTGGTGATGATATGTGAAGTCGAGAATTTTAAATATTTAGAATCATTGATACAATAGACGGGGGTTTTGGTATGGATTTAAAAAACATAGGATTAAGGGCGGTTAGATGAAATTGAAAGAAGCATTGAGTATTTTATGTGATAAGAGAATTCTAACGAGATCGAAAGGTACATTTTCAGGAGTGTAGTGAGACCAACAGTGCTATATGTAGTATCAGTATGGAGTATACAAAGTATGAATGTTGTGGAAATGAGAATACTTATGGATGAGTGAAGTGACAAGAGAAGATAATAGACTGAGATGATTTGGGCATATGATGCAACGAATGGAAACAAATGTAGTAGTATTTGTTATGAAAATGAACGTTGAAGAGAATAGAGGAAGAGGAAAACCAATAAAAGAGATGGTTGAATACAATTGAAAATGAAATAAGGGCAGTTGGTGTATGTGTAGGGATGTAAAAAATCGAGATGATTGGAGGTTTAGAACAAGGGTAGCAAACCCCAAACAGTTGGGAGATAGACAAAGGAGAAGAATTTCATTAACATTTGGCCTATCATTTGGTATATTAATCTCTCAACAAGTTTATTTTGACAATGGTGAATGGATATCAGATACTGATTTCCTGATTAACACATTTTAAAGGATATAGTATCCAAAGCTACAGAGAGTTATAGAATATAATTTTGGGAAAAGATATCGTAATTACTCAAAATCACCTCAAGTATGGTAGAAAAAAAATCATTGACACATTTGATTTGGGTTCTTAAACATATAGTTTATACTACCTACTCGGCTAATAATATAATCTTTCTAATTAGTATGAAATAATTATTTTATAATTGTGATAATTGTGTAATTTAATGACCAGTTAAAACTATTCATTATTTAATAATTATTCATATACAAAATTATACTGAATATATTTTAGGTATGATTATTTAATTTGAAAATAAATAAATGTAAATTTACATTATTTTAAACAACATTTAAATTTTTAAACTCCATTATTCTAATATAAAGAAGTTGAATTTAAAATTATGAAAGAAAAAAATTATTATTTTATTATAAATCAATCATATACAATAAATTATACTTAAATAGAAACTTAATAAAGAAATATTTTACGAAATACAAAATAAACAAAAAGGTAAAGTATAATATTTGTATTCAATGACTATTTGGTCCAACTGACTTTAGGTATATCAAAATGTTCTGTGAGACTATCTAAGTGACGATTAAATTCTTCAACTCTTTTTTTGTGTGTTGTTGATGCGATTTTTAGAATTCTTTCTTTTTGCTGTAATTAACCAATAAGAAAAAATAATTAATTTTTTTACTATAAAACAATAATAATATTATATAGAATATTTTACCAGTTTCTCTTGTTGTTTCATGAAGGCCAACTCAGCTTTAGTAGGTGGAACATGGTATTCCTTACATTTTTCCTGTTCTAATCCTTTATTTACTTTTTCAATAATTTTTTCCTTATCTTTATTCTTTTTCTTTTTTCTATAACAAATCAAGTAATTATCCTATTAAGAAAGTTTTAAAACAATACTAATTATTAAAAATTAATAATATGTTGATATTTTAATTTAAAATATATAATAGTTTTAACATTTTTAACTCATCTATCTAAACTCGTATAAATATCAGTAGAAACTATTATAAAATAATGTAGTTAAAAGTATTTATAAAAACAAAAAAAAAAACATAAATCATGGGTTAAATTAGGATAGGTTCTATCTTAATCAGATCATAATATTAGACATTTCTGTTATATAATATTTAAAACCAGTAGTTATTAAATTACACTTAATACTAATTAGTATTATAACTATACAAAGAAGAAAAAGGTTTTGTTTTTATTAAAATATCTAGTAAGTAACATTAGAATGTAGGTAATAGTCATGTCTTTTAACCTATTCATTAATAGAAAATAAACTATCTTCATTATTACTTAGAAATTTTAATCCAAAATAGCTCATAGGTAAGTGTTTGAAGTATGACATATAATGTATATTACATTAAATAATCTAAAAGTTCTAGTTCTAAATTATTGATTTCCCTAGTATAAAACTGTGAAGTTAAGTTAAGAAATGACAATTATTTGTAAAAATAAAACTTTTTTTTAAAAAAAAAAATGTATTATAATATAAATATATTTCAAGCATTTGAAATATTTCACAATTTTAAATTTCATGATATTTTCTTAAGTTTTATTTTTTAAGTTAAAGTTTTTATTTTATCTACAATTTTACAAAGGAAACTTGTTTTATTTTAATATGTTATTTTTAAATAATTTAAAGTAAACCTTGAACATCTAATTAGTCTTCACTATATGTTCTACAAAACAACAATGAACAGCATCCACATGGCCAATGACTAATGTCAATAATATCATATAGACATCATAATTCATCAGGCTTATAAATTATAATCGCTACAGTACTGACCAACCAAATTAAATTGAGCTAGATAATTAATATAAGAATGTTGTTCAATGGAACAGTTTTCAAGACTTGTCAACTTAGAGACCAGATCAATTACATGATTACTTGGACTTTTAAACACATGGATTCATGTGGAAGACAGCCCTAACAGATTCTTCATTATTCACTGTTCACATTTTGCCTATTTAACTATTTCTATTAAACACACTGTCCAAGCGAATAATATCGGAATAATATGATCGATAGAGCGTTACTACCAGTAATATTAAATCATTTGCAGTACAGCGCATAATGCACTAGACGTTGCACAACAGTCTGTAGTACGATGAATGTGTTCAAGTGTCCACTTACTTCTTGATTCCTGCATCACCTTTCAATTTCAATCGTCCTCCGGCCACGTATTCGTAATCGGACATAGCGTGTAAAGCGTGATTGAACGTGTACACGTCGAGATTGGAGTTTTGAGCACGGTTACACAGCGAAAAAATGATAATCCTACAGTCGTTTGTTATTGCTTTAGACCATTGTTGTTGTTGTTGGACTATTTTGTTATCAACACTGCACATAAAATTAGACGGGAATGTACCAGTGTCGCCAAGCGCATTTACATGTACCTTTCCCCGGATTCTACAGCCAGCGGTCAGCTGTTAACAACGAATCGCGCTTGATAAGATACTGTGTGTTGCTTTCGTTTCGTCCATCACCGAGAATCGCCCATTCGCCACACCCATAGATTACTCTGCTCATCTCTCTCGGCCCAATCGATTCGCGGCGAGATTCGTACCCACCGTTGTTTGTCGTTTTCCGTTCAACACGATATTCGACGGTCGCCGGGCTTTGGATAATCGAAACGGGCGGAAAACTCTCCGATCGCCATGGGATCGCTGTTCCGCAGCGAAGAGATGGCCCTGTGCCAGTTATTTTTGCAGAGCGAAGCTGCGTACGCCTGCGTATCCGAACTCGGAGAGTTGGGTCTAGTTCAATTCAGAGACGTAAGTATAAAAATGATCTGTCGTGCAGGTCCGTGAGGTACGGACCTTTGAGATTGCTCGGTGTATCTAATTTTTTTGTCTGTGACCTGGACTCGTCCATTAGTTGAATCCGGATGTCAATGCTTTCCAACGCAAGTTTGTCAGTGAGGTACGTCGATGCGATGAAATGGAACGGAAATTGCGCTACTTGGAAAAAGAGATTAAAAAAGATGGAATACCTATGTTGGACACTGGTGAAAATCCAGAAGCTCCTCAGCCTCGTGAAATGATTGACCTTGAAGTAATATATTATTTGATTTATATTTTCTTTAATATGTACTTGCAGTGTTTTTCTGTGAATATAATTTAGTTTTAAATATTTAACTTATATTTTTAATGGGTTAGAATATTGGTAAAATTCACTTTTAAGTTATTGTTTAGGAATTTCTATTCATTTTCGTCTAAATAAATTCAGTTTAGCTTCATAGTTAGATCTTTGATTGTAAATATTTTTATAGACATTCAAATAAACTATACCTATTATGGCATTATGCTATATTCAAGTTAATGAGTCCTACAAGTTAATAAAATCAGAATATATATTTAGTCTTATGATTAGTGAATATATTCAACCTACAAGAAATCCTTTACATAGAAAATGTATAACTAATGATTATTAAATAAAAAATATAATTTAAGAAAATTGTGACACTAAGTTACTACAAAAAATTATAAAACTTTTTTGTATACTTTATTAATATTTTTCTATGTTCTTATTGTATGTTAAAATTGAAACTATTGGAATAAATAGTATATGGTTTTTGTGTATTTTATAATTGCATTCAGACATTCAGTTGTTATTTTGACCAAATTGTATTATTTTAATTAACTGGCAATACATTTATCTAAAAGTTTTTTTGTTTATGTGACATATTGCAAGAATAATGTTAGGTATTAATTTGTATTTATTTTTTTAGGCGACATTTGAAAAATTAGAAAACGAATTGAGAGAGGTCAATCATAATGCTGAGGCCTTGAAACGTAATTTTCTTGAGTTAACTGAATTAAAACATATTTTAAGAAAAACTCAAGTGTTCTTTGATGAGGTAATTTTTTTTTTATTAATTATTTAAATAATAAATATTTGAAGTTATCTTAATAGGATTATTATCATATAATAATGGAATATTTTACCATCAATAAATTAAATCAAATTAAGTTAGGTTAATTAAATATTAATTTATACCTATTGTCTTGTAATATGATTATTTCCTTAAAATATGATTGGTACCTAGTTGGCTAGAGATTTTGTATAAAATAATACACCTACTATTATATTATAACTATCTCAAAAGTTTCAGTATCTGGCAACGTCAAATTAAATAAGAACCACCTCACCATAATTACTTGGACTTAAAAAGTTTTCATTTGGGTTTCTATCATTTTCTTTCTTCTTTGCATTTTCTTTATTATTGTAATTTGAGTTATATCTTATATTCTTTCATTATGACTTTAATTGCTTTTATGAAAGTTTAATAAAATTGAGCTTTATTTTATAATTGCACCAATGTAGTATTTGTAAAGTATTCCTTTTGGCTTTGAGAATTATTAATTTTTAATTATAATTGTATTATATTAATTTAAATAATATTGTGAATAAGTAAAGTGATAATTCTTTTGTTTGATAGCATTTTAGTAGAATTTTTGATTGAAATGTTTCATGTAGTTCAATTTTTTTATAAAAATACGTAACTTTTTTTCTCAATGTTTACTATACCTAAAATATATTCCCATTACTCTATATTAGAGGGTATACTTTTTAATCTTCTAAAGTTTGTATTAAATTATTTTAATTTCTAAATATTTATTAATAATGCTTATTATTTGCATGTTTGCATCTTCTATACAGTTAACACGACTGCACTTTCATTTTTTTTTTTTTTATCACATACAAACTAATTGTTTGCTCAAATTTATATTTATTTTAAAATGAATTTTTGAATTTTAATTATAATCATAAATAATTGGAGTATGCGATAAAATAAGCTATGGTGGAGGTTTAAGCACAGAATAACTAATCTATTCTGTTTTAATATATTAATTACATAAATAAAATAAATTAAAAGTGATGTGTATAGAATAAACTTTTGTTTGGCAATGTTGACTAGTATATTTCAAATAGCCCTGATTAATTTTAGATTTTATTTATTGTAGATTTATACTTAAGAGTAAATATTATTATAGTACTGTTATTATTTAACTTAGTGTTTGAAATTTATTATATTTTTAATACTAATATTGTTTATTATTTTAAATCTTGAATTTAACGCTATAACATTAAAATAAATTCCTTTTTTTATTATGTTATGATGTAATATAATAAATAATACATGTAATGTTTAATTGCTTATTTTTTTTAAATTTGGATTACAATTTTGAAGATAAAAATATATAATAAATTTATTGATGTAATCATTAGTTATGCATTCAATTAAGTTGTACCATGTCAACATAGCAAGATAATAGTCTCATAAAGCATGTATTTTTAGCGTGGGTTATATTTTATAAAGTTGTATATATTATGATAATTTAATATTATTTATATTGTTAATAGTCATAGTAAAAATAAATATATCTATGCTTAAAAACTTGAATTTCTTCATATTATAATAATCTGTATTATTTTACAAAACAATTAAATATAATTTCGTTTAATACTATATTTATTTTTAACTATCACTTTGGAAGCATTGGCTTACATTATTATAAAAAGTAAAACATAGGGTATCAAGTTTTTGCTTTTAGTTATTGAATAGATAAATTATTATTTAGTTAAGCTTCTTATTTTATTTGCTTGATAGTTATTACTGGCCAGTAAGCATTACAAATTGTATTATACTTAAATTGTACATTTTAGATTCAGTAATTGTTGTTAATTTTTTATTTTGTATATTTTGAAATTAAATTTCTGTCATAGTAATTCTATTTCAGTAATGTGAGTACATGTATATTTTCAAATTAATAATAATTTATTGTATAATATTTTTTTAATGCTTGCTTTTTATACAGTCATTTTTATCATAAACTTACTGTAACAAAAAAAATTGTCTGGTGGGGTGGTGTATGTCCGTATGTCGTCCCTATGCGTGTGTGTGTGTGTGCGTGTGTGTATGTGTTGCCAGACTGAACAGCAAATGGGTACCGCGGTTGCTTCGCAGATGGCTGACCCGAATCGGGAGGACGAGCAAGTGACACTGCTAGGAGAGGAAGGACTTCGTGCCGGTGGTCAAGCCCTCAAACTAGGGTACGATTATACGATTTTTTTTCTTCATACGTAGTATTGGTTTTAAATTGCTATATGCTTTGATATTCTTTAAAATGCAATGTTACCTGTGGGATTTTAAGTGTAATATTATTTAGGTATTCTACTCGGTTGTTAATCTGGGGTTCAAAAATCTTGAAAAGATCAGAATCAAAATTTGAACCAGAAAAGGTTGGGAACTTCTATTTTAGGTAGATTCTCTGAAAGTGTTATTATGACATTGTGTGTTTTCTAATATAAACTTTTTCTTAAATTATTTAATTTTGTGAATTTTATTGATATCTAGTAGTTGTCATTGTGTGTGTTCTTCAGTTTATCAATTTGGAATTTTGTATGTAAAGAACTTTTTTCATTTTGAAATAATAGTATATCATTATATTTTTTTCTAAATTAATGAACTATTGCAATAAATAATTTCTATTTTGTTTTCATTTTTTTTCTGCTTTTTATTTTTTCCCATTAATTTTTATTAACTTATAAATCCATTTAATTAAAACATTATTTGACTTATGAAAATACTTGAAAGTATTGCAAATATAATTTCTATCATTTATTTTGATCCTTAACCTTTTTTTATTGTATAAATAATACATTATTAATATTTTCATAAATTTATAAATATTTAAAAATGATAAAGTAATGTTTTCCTGTATATCTTAATGTTAAAATGTTGATTGCATTGATCTTTAACTTTTAATTTTTAATGAATACTTTTTAAATATACTGAAGTTTGTTTTAATGAAACAGAAATTTGTTATACTAATAAATACTAAATAATTTAAGTATAATTTGAAGGTTGGGAATCGAGTTTTTTACACCTAATAGCAGTCTATTAATTTAAATAATATGCTTATCAATAACTATGAATGTAATTTTACTAACTGAGAGAATATTATTAATTTGTATTTTATTGCATTGTGTATGTAAATAAGATTGTGGTGGAGGATTTATTTAAAACAACACATTGGTACCTGGACATGAATATATCTAAATAAATATTTATGGTTATGTTTTATCATAGTATAGGTTTCATAGTGCAAAACTGTTATTTTTATATAAAAGTTACTTAAATTCACTTAATTTAAATTAATTTTGTTCATTATTTTTGTTTTAATGACTAAATTAATAATAATATTATGTATCATTTAAAATTGTAAATCATTTTTAAGTCACAGTTTTGGGCTAAATAATAATTATATACCCGCTTGTCTATTTATTAACTAATCAAATTATTTGAATATTAATGTTAATAATATCGGTTTTTGGTGAAATTATTATGGAATGTTAAGAATAATTAAAGTTAAAAAAATGGTGCTTGTACTTCACTGCTTTGCTTTTATGTCTATAATATCATTGCAAAATAAAATCACTATATTCTACAAAAATATGATAGAATATAAAATTGTGTTAAAAGTCAAAGATTAATATATAATTAAAAATAAAACAATTTTAATTTTTTTGATAAATGTAATCATACATATTTGATATAGTAAACATAACTAATTAAAATTAATTACTAAAGTATTTACAATAAATGTAGGGTTTTTGTTAGTCAGTTAACGTCTCATACATACAAAAATTGTAATTAGGCTTCAGATAAATATTGAAAAGATAATTTCTTATTTGATACATTTTTTAAATAATTTTAAAAAGTCAGAAACTTATTTAAATTTTACGACCATCTATGTGTGTGTGTGTGTGTGTGGTGTACAATAGCAAGAGGGTGGTTTGCACCCAACAGAATCGATGACGCGGGCTCTTATTAGTGATGACTCAATAGCACGTCAAGTCAACGCTGGCCCAGTGCAATTGGGGTATGTATCTATATTGATTTTATTATTTATACACATCTACACATTGGATGTTTGCAAAACGTTATTTTGGTTAAATAAAATTTATAATATTAATATTATAAAATTTAAAAAAAAAACATGCTTGCATTAAGGGCATTTATGTTTTGCTGTGAAAGTTTGATACATTTATTTGTTATTATTAATTTAAATTATTTCATAATTGCTATAATAATCCATCATTTCTGAGTTGGTGAGTGGAATACATGGAAGGATTGCAGGTCTAGTGCAGATATTGGTAAATGGGAGAACAATTACATTGATCATTCCACCACAATCTTAGTTTTATTTACTTACAAGTTAAAAAAATTGGCTAATATGGTTTTGTCTTCAATGCTTTCATATGTTTAATAATACATCTTCTTAAACTTCATTTAATAACTGATAATTAATTTTAAAAATAAAGATTTGTTGCTGGAGTCATTCTGCGCGAGAGAATCCCTGCATTTGAGCGAATGTTATGGCGTGCCTGTCGTGGAAATGTATTTTTAAGGCAAGCAGAAATAGAAACTCCATTAGAAGATCCATCAACCGTAAGAATAAATTAAATCTTATTTATTTTAAAATATTGTAATTTTTGTTATTTAATTGAATATAAATCAAATAATTATAATTAATTCACATTGCTGTTATATTTATATTATTTTCATGAATAAAAATAATAAAATGCATTATCAAATTATTGTAATATAAGTTATAAACATTTATTACTTTTAGGGAGATCAAGTTCATAAATCAGTTTTTATAATATTCTTCCAAGGAGATCAATTGAAGTCTCGAGTGCGTAAAATATGTGAAGGATTCCGCGCTACATTATACCCATGTCCTGAAGCTCCATCTCAACGTCGTGAAATGGCTATGGGAGTTATGACTCGAATTGAAGATTTAAATACTGTAAGTTAGTTATAGTTATGAATAGTATTACATTTATATTCTAATTCTGTACCTTATGATTATTAAAGGTATTGGGACAAACACAAGACCATCGTCATCGCGTACTTGTTGCTGCTGCAAAAAATATAAAAAATTGGTTCATTAAAGTTGTTAAAATTAAGGCAATTTATCATACATTAAATTTATTTAATTTGGATGTTACACAAAAATGTTTAATTGCTGAATGTTGGGTACCTTTGCTTGATATTGAAACTATACAGTTGGCATTACGTAGAGGAACAGTAAGTTTCAAATTTTAAAATATTATATTATTTATTGATGTTTTTACTTTCAATTTTAAAATTACATTAGGAACGTAGTGGTAGTTCTGTACCTCCCATATTAAACCGGATGGACACATTTGAGGATCCACCAACTTACAACAGAACAAATAAATTTACAAGTGCTTTCCAAAATTTAGTAGATGCTTATGGAATTGCCAGTTACAGAGAAATAAATCCAAGTATAATTCATGGTCCTCCATTTAATTTTTAGATGCATTAATTTTAATTATTATTTATTTTAGCTCCCTATACCATCATCAGTTTTCCATTTCTATTCGCTGTGATGTTTGGCGATCTTGGTCACGGAGGTTTAATGTTTTTGTTTGCTGCTTTCTTAGTATTACGTGAAAAGCAATTAGCTGCCAAGAAATCTGATAATGAAGTATATACATTATATTATATAAATATAAAGAAAGCTAAATCATTCATTTTTAAAATGGTATGTTATTTACTGTAGGTATGGAATATATTCTTTGCTGGTCGATATATTATACTACTCATGGGTCTATTTTCCATGTATACTGGTCTAATATACAATGATATATTTTCAAAATCCCTTAATTTATTTGGATCACATTGGCATACAAATTATAATGAATCAACAGTAATGCATAATAAAGATTTACAGATAAATCCTTCATTGTCAGCTGATTATGATCAAGTTCCATATCCAGTGGGACTTGACCCTATTTGGCAGGTAAAAATGCAATTATATAATAAGTGGATAATTTTTTTTGTAATATATTTGTTCAACATCACACTTTAAACACTTTAAACTTTAACATGAACCTTTTGTTTATTTTCTTTTAGTTGGCTTTAAACAAAATTGTTTTCTTAAATGCTTATAAAATGAAAATTTCCATTATATTTGGCGTATTGCACATGTTAAGTGGTGTAAGTCTAAGTTTGTACAATTATAGGTAAGAGTATTGAATTATATTATACATAAAAAAGATAATTAATAAAATTGTATACAATTCAAATGTTTAGGTACTTTAAAGATCGGATATCCATCTTCTGTGATTTTATTCCTCAAGTAATATTCTTGACATTCCTTTTCTTTTATATGGTTTTATTGATGTTTATTAAATGGATATCGTACGGACCTCAAAATGGTATGTGATTTAATAATTATATAATATTAAAATTTTAAGAAATATAAAAAATAACTACTATTTTAAAATTGTTACAGATTTTCCTGATAGCCCCGCGTGTGCTCCGTCCATTTTAATTACATTTATTAATATGGTGTTATTCAAAAATGCTGAAGCTCTTCCTAATTGCAATACTGTTTATATGTTTGCAGGACAGGTAATTATAAAGATTCAATAATTTTAAATTGAATTATAAAGTATGTCATTTAGTAATTTAAAAAGAATATAAATTCTTTATTTCTTTTTTAAAATTTAAATTAAATATTGTATTTTTTAGGGTGTTTTACAAAAGTTTCTGGTATTAGTAGCACTCTTGTGTGTACCAATTATGTTACTTGCTAAACCCATATATATTATGCGTCAACAAAAAGAAAAGCATGTCCAGGTAAATACTAAACAAATTTGTTATGTAATTAAAATTTAAATATTTATAATTTAATAAACATTTAATATATTTATATTATATTATTTATTAAAGTTAGTTAATGGTCATGCAACAACTGAAAATGGTGATGCTGAAGGAGCGGGTCGAGTTGTTCAGCAACCACCACCAGCTGGGGGACACGATGAAAATGAAATTGGTGAACTCTTTATTCATCAAGGTATTCATACAATTGAGTATGTACTTGGTTCCGTGAGTCACACAGCATCATATCTTCGTTTATGGGCTCTTTCATTAGCTCATGCTCGTAAGTATTAATACATGTTTGGGCTTTTTAATTTTGATGTATACTTGATTTCTTATTTAATTTTTATAGAATTATCTGAAGTATTATGGAGTATGGTTATGACAAAAGGCCTCATTCTAGAATCATGGATAGGCGGAGTTTGGTTATGGTTCGTCTTTGGTTTTTGGGCAATCCTTACAGTGGGAATTCTTGTACTTATGGAAGGTCTTTCTGCGTTCTTGCACACTCTTCGTTTGCACTGGTAAAATCATAGTTTTTTTCATTCTTTAAATCGTTATTACATTTATTTATGATCAAAATTACACTTCAATGTTATTAATTCATTTGAGTATTCATATATTTAAATATGTGCTGTTATTGATTAATATTAAGTACTAAATAGTATTTTTACATCATGTTTCAAATGTATTCTGTATGTATTTTAGGGTTGAGTTCCAGAGCAAATTTTACAAAGGACTTGGTTATGCATTTTCACCATTTTCTTTTGAAGTTATTTTAAATACAGCTTCAACTGCAGTCGAAGAATAATTTAACACATTCAGTTAATGAATGTAGTAATATTTTAGAACTTTAGTTGTATTCATTAATACTATTAAGAATAAACTTTATATCATAAATTAATTTCATTCCATTTTTAATGGTTTTAGAATCTTTTGGTTCAATAAATCCACATTGAACTAGATTGGTTTATTT
This sequence comes from Sipha flava, assembly GCF_003268045.1. NCBI lineage: Eukaryota > Metazoa > Arthropoda > Insecta > Hemiptera > Aphididae > Sipha > Sipha flava. Next base: position 663,783 of record NW_020273610.1, read on the forward strand.
TTAGGTTTTGTCATACAATAATGTTTAAATTATCAAACATCCAGGTGTAATATTATAACATCAATAATAAACAATTTAAAATATATAATTAGAAATAACAATTATGTTGTAATTTTTTTTTTTTTGAAGTATTTTTAAACTGCAATAAGTAAAATGGATAAATGTTATTTATTTTATTAATTTATAGAGATATTACAAAAATGTATAGTTATGTTATTTAAAAAAAATTGAGTTTCATTAGCTCTTATACATTTATCGGCTTTACATTAATTTGTTTGGTGAAAGGATTTACCATACAAAATTTTTTTTTTCTTTTTTATATTTATTCAAAACAAGATGATTACATTCTGTAATTCAAAATACATTATTTTTATTAAAATGATAAGCAAATTTGATAGCTAGGAGAGATAAAAATAAAATACATGAATAATTTGAGGAAGGAGCCGTTCACTAAAGACATCTCAGAATTTTACAATAAATTTTATGTTTTCAAGTTTAAAGTACTAAATCTCTTTACCAGTTACATTTTAGACGTTTTGAACATTACGAGGAAGATAAAAGGAAGAGATATTTTTGATGAGGCAGTTGGGATAGGTCTATAATTTTGCATGGAATCTTTTTTAATAAATTTTGGCAAGTTCTGTCTGTGGAAATTTAGATGTCTTTTTATGGACAGGTTTGTTAGCAAAAAACCAAGGAGTTGCCATTAGAACTCTGAGACAAATGGTTTGGAAATTTTGGATTGGGTGTAAAATTGAAGATTCATTGAGACATCAAATTTGTATTCCATAAGACCAGACGGGTCTAATGGTAGCTTTATAAATTAAATTTTTATAATTGAGATTTGAGGAGTGATTTTAGGAGAAGAAGACGAGAATTTGTCTGTTTACATTTAGATTTTATATGGAGAGCCTAAGTGAGGAGTTTGTCTGGGATGATACCCAAATTTTTTGTTGAGTAATGGATTGGGCTCGTGTTTTTATTAATCTGGAGTTGAGAAAATTTATTTCAGCTCAAGGTAAAATTTACTTGAATGGATTTTTCTTCGTAAATTTTTATTTTCTACTTTTTTGCTCATTGAGCAATTTTGTTTAAATGAGACTGTAGAAGGTTTATTGTTGTGGCTGAGTCTTTGTCAGAAGCTAGAATCGCAGTGTCGTCAGCAAATGTGGCAAGTAATGTCTTAGAGGATGTAGGTATATTTGAGGTGAATATTTTCTAGAGCGCAGGTGATAGATCACTACCTTGAGGGACTCCTGCTTATGTATTTTTTATACCTAGGTATGAATTAATATGAAAAAAATTTTAAAAAAATGTTTTCATCACCAGTGTAATAAGGGATTTAAACACTTCCCTACTTATAGTTTTCCTCAATCACTTGCAAAATATCAAACATTTTGTTCAAAGAAATTAATAAACACCTCCAAAAAATTTAGAAGATTATAGAATAATTTTAAATATACATAAAAAATTTAGATTAAAAAGTTTAGTAATAAGAAACACTTGACTATCAAAATATAAAACAAAATACTAAACATCAAATTATATTTTCATACAAAATAAATGCTTAAGTTTTAATTAGGAAAACACTTGGACAGTACATGTGATATATATATAAACTTTCTATGTTTTCAGACTTCTAATAATTTTGACAACTATTTACCAATATTACTAACAGGTGATCAGTTTTATTGGTGTACACAGAATTATTATCCTTATGGTTAACATAATATTACAGTATTATAGAATGTTTTAATTGTCTAATCTGTAACTAATTCTTTATCCTTAATAGTTTTCATATACATGGTGATTCTTTTTATTTCTTCAATTAATGAATGCATCTAAAACCAAACAGTCGTATTTAACTATTAAAATTAGAAAATGAACTATATGGAACATAAATTATATTCCTTATATTTAATACACTGTTGCCTAATTTTTGGTTAAAATACAAAACTAAAATAATGGTTGTACTAGTATTATAAATTAGTAATAGAGAATATTGTATACCTTATCATCTAGAGTTTCATTCAAATTATCATTCGTTGGAGCTCCTTTGTTAATCGATTTTTCCATTTTCATGACTTGTTTTTCTAATCGCTGACGTCTCATATTTAAATGAGTGTAATATTTTTTATATTCTAAACTTCCTCCCTAAAAAATCACAATTTTTTAATTTATATGGTTAATTTTGAAATAAATATATTCAAAAATTTTCAAATTATATGGTAAGTCAACTGCAAATAGAACTTATTATACAACTACATATATAAGTAATACTTTTAAAAGAAGGTGGATTTCAGTATGATTTCCAACAATATCAGTGATAGATTGTAAATTTGAATTGTAATTTTCTTCTAAAAAACATAAAGATGTGGATCCTGATAAAATTTGAATAATATTTTCATAGTTTTGTAGTTTTTTTTGGAGTTTTGAACACAATATAACTGCAAATAAAAATTACAAAACAATTTGAGTTTAGAACTTGTAAATTAGTTTGTATTACTTTCAGATTGATCTTTATTAAAATTATTAATTGATCGTATTCTACGTATTGCTGTGATAATGTCTCTCACAATTTCCATATCAGCATCTAACTGTTCATTACGCCATTTCATATACTAGAAAATTAAATAATTACATAATTATTTTATATATATTAACTATAGTATACTTCTATTGAGTCTGGAAATTTAATATGATTTATAGATGTTTTGTTTTTTCCAGGTAAAGCACAATAAAGAGTTTCTGTTAAGAATGGCATGATTGGATTCATGAGCCTGAGAGATGTATCCAAAACATATAACAACACATTACAAGTTGCTTTAACTTCGTCATCACTTCCATATTGAAATATAGGCTTACAAATTTCCTAAAAGAATTTAAATTTAATAAAAATTTATTTTTCACGGTACAATTTTTGTTAGTAGCAATATATACCACGAAAACATCACAAAATTCGTTGTAAAAAAATCTTTTAACTTCCATCGTAGATATGTAAATATCATAATTTTGGAACGAATCGTTACATTTTTTAACACAATCTCCCAACCGGCTTAGTATCCAAAGTTGAGTAGAATTAATAGGAGTCGGAAATGTGTAATTATGCACATTTTTTTCAACTGCCCACATCAAAACAAATCTTGTAGCTTGCCACACTTTATTACAAAACATTCGATTTCGGTAACATTCATTTACATTAAAGTGAATAACTTGATCTAAATTAAGTAACAAAAATAATTACTCTCTAGTCTAGCACAACTGAATTGAATTTATTTTATTACTTTTGATGTTTTGAGAAACAAGGGTTAACCGTAAAGAATCTGTACCACATTCTTTAATGCCATCAGGAAACAGTTTTTTTTGTTCTATCAACGCTTTACTTAATTCACCATACGATATTGTACCAGATCTGGCACTAGCTTTAATTTTGTTTTGTAAATCCTAATTCATAAAATGAGATAGATTAAAAATAAAATGATAATTTTGATTGCTAACCTCTAATGAAATTCCATTAATGACATCTTCGGGATCAACAACATTTCCTAAGCTTTTGGACATTTTTTTACCACGAGAGTCTCGTATCATACCATGTAAAATCACATTCTAAACATAAAATTACTAAAATATAAATATTTTTTTATTTTTATATTATTTATATAAATGTCAGAATTTCATACTTTAAAAGGAAGTGAACCAGTTAAATATGTTCCAAGCATAACCATCTTGGAAACCCAAAATGTTAAAATATCATGTCCAGTTTCCATAACACTCAATGGGTAATATCTTTTAAAATCTTCAGTCTAAAATTATAAGCTCGGAGTAAGAATCAGTTTTAAAAATAAAAAAAAACTATTAAATTTAAACCTTATCAGGCCAACCAAAAGAAGAAAATGGTAATAATGCAGAGGAAAACCAAGTATCTAAAACATCTTCTTCTTGTTGAATATCTAAAGTAGCCATTTCTTCCTCTGATAGTTTCATCTTAGCTCCAATTTTTCTAATAGCTTCATTTTCATTATGTGCAGATACCCAACCGTATTTAGAATTATATAATGGTAATCTATGGCCCCACCATAGTTGTCTAGATACACACCAATCTCTAAGGATATATCAATAGTTAATATGATTTGGATTTGTTTAAGTCAAAATTGTATACTTAGAATTTTTATGCCATAAATGCCATTGATTATGATAATGATTGGGTTCAATCGTTAATTCACCACTTTCAAGAGACTCCGATGCTTTTTTAGCCATTTCTTTACAATTAATAAACCTTCAAAAGAAGATTGTTAAATAGGTAAACAAAAAAGTGAAAAAAAACCAAATTAGGTAGGTACCATTGTAGTTTAGGTAAATGCTCTATTACATCACCAGTTCTACTACAAATAGGAATTGACATAGTATGTTCTTTTCTATTCCTTAGTAAATTTAATTCTTTTAGTTTTTGTGCTATTGCAGTCCTAGCTTGATACCTTGGTAGACCCTTTAATTAAACAATTTTTAAATTAATTTATGTACAATATTATGTTATTCATAACTTACATTAAATTCTTCGTCTTTACAAGATATGTTACCAGATTCATCAATGACATTAATAATTGGGAGATTATGCTTGATGGCTAATTCATAATCAAAAACATCATGCGCTGGTGTCAGTTTCACAGCTCCTGGAATAAAATATAAAAATAAAACTCAAATATCACAATTATTGAAAACGTATTTAATACCTGTGCCAAAATATTTGTCTACAGAATTATCATAAATTATTGGAATAGTACATTTTCTAAAAGGATGCCATAATTTAACACCATCAAGTCCTTTGTATCTAACATCATCAGGGTTCACAGCAATTGCTACATCTCCAAGCATGGTTTCTGGTCTAGTAGTTGATACTATGATTTCTTGGTCTATTGAATGGTAAAAGACATTATTATTGTATGGTAAAAGGTTTTTTTTTTCATTTACGCACAAACCTGAATCATGAAATTTGTAAGCTATATCAGTCAGAATGCCAAACTCAGCAGGTATATTATTTCCTGGTATGGTGATATAGGTCTTTCCAGAAATTTCCTTATGGTCTATTTCAATATCAGATACTGTAGATTGTAAAGTACAACACCAATTTACTAATGCATATTTTCTGTACAGAAGTTTATCTTCAAATAGCCGAATTATAGCTTCAGAAACTGCTCTATTTTGTTTCTAAAAATTAGATAAATTATAAAAAAAAAAAAAAAAAATTAATTAGTTAAACGGAAAATTTGTAATTGTATTATGTGGCGTAAATACATTTTATTAATTTAGATTATAGTTTATCAATTCAAATTGCTTCATAATACAAATGTTTATCAAAAAATAAATTTAAAATAAAAGTACTTTGTCCATAGTGAAAATTTCTCTGTCCCAATCTAATGTCACTCCAAGATTTTTTAATTGATTTCTTATCGTTGACATTTTATTTTCTTTCCATTTTATCACTTCTTTATTGAAAGCTTCTCTACCTATTTGATGCCGGCTAACATTTTGTTCGGCATATAGTTTTTTTTCTACAACTACTTGAGTGGCAATTCCAGCATGGTCGGTACCAGGTACCCATACTACATCCATGCCTTTCATTCGGAACCTAAATAAAAATTAAAAATTAACTAATTTGTAGAAAAGTTAATTAAAGTTAAGTCCTAACCATCGAGCAATAATATCCTGTATAGTAGCTGTGAGCGCATGTCCTAGATGTAAGGATCCAGTGATGTTTGGTGGTGGCAATATCAAAGAAAAAGTCTTTGAATTATCACGAATCCGATTGTCTACATGGTATGTCATGGTTTTAGAATTTTCAACTATCTTAGGATCATATTTCATCGGTAACACTTGGTTTTTCCCTGAAAACATTTTAAACAATGTACAAATTTCCTAACAATAAATGTGTTCAAATAAATAGTTAACAATAATTCACCATGCTTAAAATCTATTGAGTAACAGTAACATCCAATTCTTTTGATTTTTTTAAATTGCCTACAATTCAGTAATATAATTTTCATATTATTATTTTTTACAATATTTTGACTTAGGAAACTTGTATATACAATTTTCATTCATAATTTTGGTTTATAGGACATTAAAGACAAAACATTTTAGTTTTTTAATGATATCATATTTAAAAACGTGCGAAATTATCAGTTGAGATATCACCTCTGAATGTTGTTATCATTTATAATTTTAAAATGTTTATCAGGTATTTGGAGTTAACATAATTGTAAAATAAATCTAATTCAATTTTAAAATTATCAAAGAATTCAAAAATTTGTGTTCTGGCAATATTATTTAGTTTGTGTATTGAATAGTAAATCTATAAAAACTGCTTTGGTTCTACACATTTATTTGAAAATGTCATCTAAGTAAGTCAATGTGAATATAATGAAAATGAAATCAGATAATTTTTTAATTTTATGATTTTTAGTACTTTTAGAATTTTAATGATTTTATCCTGCAAATATCTCTTACACTTACACCTCTGTAAAAATATATTTATTTTAGGCTTTCCAAATTATTTGATCTTTCTTTGATTTCTTTGATCTCCCTCCGGTCACTTAAATAAATTCCTTGAGCCCATTTTATGTAGACTATATATATATATATGTATTTTACAACATAAAGGATTCTAGTGGAAATGTTTGAATTAATTAATACTAAGTATCTTGACTATTTTGTAGTAGTGGAACACAATAAATTTATTACATTTCATTTTATAATATTAATTTTAAATGTTGTTCTTAAAATATCGGTATACATATCTTAACCATTATTTTATTACAACATATTTGGTGAAATTATAAAATATTTTTATTTTTTTATACTCTGTGTAAAAATTATGATTATTTTTGGTTTAGGATTAAAATTGGTCAACATGCTATGGTATGTAAAGAAATTAAAGTAAAGGGTCAAGTAAGTTTTGGTGCGTCAACTATAATTCATCCTGGTGTTACGATAATAGCTGAAGCTGGACCTATTGAAATAGGTGAAAATAATATAATTGAAGAATATGTTAATATCATTCATAAGTAAGTTTTGATGTTGTAAGAGTTTATTTTATTTTTTTAGTTATTCATTTTTTCAACATTCATTCAATTTGCAATATTTAATAATTTTAAATTTTTGTAAATAATGTATGTAGTTGTTCAAAAATAAAACTATTTATTTTCATATCCTGTTTTATAACATAATTATAAAATTATATTTTAATTACAATTATTTATTTATTTTACCAGATTTCCTTCAGGAGAAGAAAAACCAGAACCTATAACACTAAAAATTGGTTCCAACAATGTATTTGAAGTATATTCAACGATTGATGGAGTTAGTAAAATTGGAGACAACAACATATTTGAATCAAAAAGTTAGTTATTTTACGTGTAACAAAATATTTTATTGAATTTTTATTTTGTAACTGTATTAAACTAATAATAACAATTTTTAAATATGAAGGTTATGTTGGTCGAAATTTATCAATTGGCAATGATTGCATTATTGGAGCTGGATGTCATTTAACATCTACTGTGCCGATTGAAGATGGTGTTTGTGTGTATGGTAAAAATTGTACAAGGCAAAAAGCATTTTGTAAGCCATCTGTAAGTAAAAATTGAATTGCATTATTATTATTATTACTATTATTATTATTATTATTATTATTTTTATTATGTTATTATATTATATTATTATTATAGTTTTTTATTATGTGGTTTACTTCAATCATTATAGGTTCCTGCAGGCCATCGTGAGTTTCTTACAAAATTGTTACCAAGTTACCATCTATTGAGAAAAAATAAAAATCCAGTTGAAGGAAATTAATACATGCATAATTTTAATCAACTGCATCATGCACTTACTGTATTAATTCTTAATTAATTATTAATTAATACATGTATTAATACATACTGTATTTATGTTTTTTGTTAGAATATTACTTTTTTTAATTATTTTTTATATTTTAATAAGATACTAAAAGGTTGTGTTTGAATTTAAATCCTAATTATTTTATTTTATTATACATTTTCATATATAAAAAATGAATAGTTTATCAATACAATTATCTACAATTGTAATTTGTTGACTGTTAATAATTTGAATGAATGTAAATGAAGAGCTTACAATCTATATACTAGTTGACAATGGTGTAACTAATAAATACAATGATAATCCAAAAACCATTTTCATCAAGAAAGGATATTTGATAAAAACAAAAGTTGAGTAGTATATGTAATCAGATATAACTGGTTTGCATGTTAATTTAATTTTTCTAAAGTTTTATTAGTAAATTTGTTTGAAAGAAATTGTAAATTCTTACTTTTAAAAAATGATTCTGAGCAATGTTAGGTGAAAAATTAGAAAATATTGTTGTATGATATTTTAACTCAAAATAATTACGTAAATACATCATAAGCCTTAATATTTTCTTGTGGTTGAAAACGGTAGCAGTTTAAAGTTATAATAAATGCAATAATTTTTCTAAATACATCGCCCAATGTATTTTGAATGTTAAATATTTATTTCAAAAACCTTAAAATTCTAAATGCAGCTATACCAATGTTTTAACAAATACTGTTGTAGAGGTCTACGTAAAATGCTGTAGTACTGAAAACAGTTAAGCTGGACCGTTGGTTGAATGTAACTTTAACCATTCCAAAAGTTATATTTACCAAAGATAACCAATTTGGGGCAATCTCAATAGCATCAAGATTCAACATTGACCATTTTCATTATTAATTCAACACAAACATGAAAAAAAAAAAAATCTTTATTACATAAAAACCATTAAAACCACTAATTATAAACAAATTATTATCTGCATCTATTCTATAGAAATTTATAGGATCTTGTAAGTTTCCTCACCACCTTAGCTTTTATTAAGCGACAACGAATTACAATACCGTGCAATAAAAGCCTGAGGTATTACACATGTTACGTTTTTTTTTATAGTGATATTCCAGTGAAGGCATAATCCATTTGTTCTACAAAGAATAATATTTTAAAGCTACTGATTATTTTAAACACTTTCAAACTTGATTATATTAATTATGTAATCTAGTGTTATATTACAATATTCGGAAATAAGTAGATTGTACTAATATTATATCAAGTTCGTAATGAATTACTATTTGAAATATTGAGGGTATAAATAATACATGAAAATTTTTAAAATCAGTGTTTTTCATAATTGTTCATATACCTACCTATTTATGATGTCATAGAACTAATTTAAATTCTTAATCATATTGATAATAGAAAATTTTTCATGTATTGGTAAGTATTTTAATTGTTATCTCTATTTCTGTCTAACCTATTTCACTCACAAAAAATCTTCAAGGAATTGTTGGTGAGCAATGTTTTAACCCTAACTACCCTTAAAAACGAAGGAAAAATATTATATATGTATAAAACCAGTTATGTTCATTCGGTCTGGTGCTTAGAAACCATTTGCCAAGACTGTGTATACGGGACCTATAATTATAACTAAACATTGTTAAAATTTTAAGTTATAGAACTATTGAAATGCATACTATCAATAAAATTTTAAAAATTGTATACCTATAACATTATTAGATGTGTAATAATGATTGGTCAAATTTTAAGGAAAAATCAAATTACATTTAGTAGATACGTATAAATTATGTATTTCACCGTAAAATATAAGAAATAAAACACACATAAAATGTATCTTTGTATAATTAATTAATCTTGTGTCTGTACACGATTTAGATGATGGAAAACTATCAGGTTGTATTGGAGGGTGGAGTGACCCAAACCAAATAGACCAAATCGATCTTGAAATTCCTGATTGGTCCAAATGCATTTGAAAATTATATACTTGTATACAGGATATACAGGCTTTTAGTAACATATAGGTATGAAAAAGTTTTTTCATTTCAGATTTCAGTCACCGTAAATATTGATTAGAAGACAAGTTCTCGCCTTTTTACTATGTATATATATGTATATACAGCGTGTTTCACTCAAACAGTAGTACAAAATATTTCTGTTTAGTGATCTCGGATTGAAATGAGATATTCAGGAGGAGATGACTGAAATACACATTTTTTAACGATTTTCAAATATCTAACCCTTTTAGTCTGCGCGTGTAGAATTTTAATTTTATTTAAATTAAAACTGGTATTTTAGCACCAGAATAGGATAGATCAATTTTTTTTTCAACAAACTATTTTCCCATCTAAAAAATTGACTGATTTACATCGAGTAAAAGTTGTAACAAAAAATATTTTTGTTCAGTTTTTAAAAATTTACAAATGTCTGTATTTTGTCATTGTAAAAATATTTATGATTGAAAACAAAATACACGGAAGAAGGAATTGTAAAGGTTATTTAAATTCAGTTTAAGCTAAATTTTTCTTTTAAACGATTTATAACACAAAATACTCATCGTTTTCTAATGAATTGTTTGAAGTATTATCCATTGTGTTGTAATAGAATGGTGCGACGGAAAGGGTTAAATTTGAAAATCAAAAATTGTGTATAAATATTTTGTGTGACTTCCGATTTGAATGAAACCCACTGTGTATATGTTACGGGCTAACTTCTGAAATGTCCGGGCAAAACGCGAACTACCCACAATCCTTGGGCAAAATGTTATATTTCGGCTTTTGACCGGGAAAACCTAGTTAAGATAAATCTCATTTGAGCAAAACCGTATACTGACTTTCATCGTAAGGACAAAATCAAATAATCACAAAATAAACATTATTGTTTAAATATAATTGAATACACTTAAATAATAATAAAAAATAATGATATTAAGTACTCGTATAAAAATAAGCAAATAATAATATTAGGTACCTACTCTTATAATATTAAAAAAATTAATACATTTAAACATTATTTGGGCAACTACAGTACAATATTGTACCATTTAGATAAGGTATACTTTGTGTAACTTTAAGAGCACGTTATATCCGCATGTGTTGTCTCCGTCTGACATACGTAGGTACAAAATAGCAAATTTACGTTCAGTGATTCAAATGTAGTGAAGTTAGTTTTAATATTAAAGTAAATTGAGCTATAATCAAACTTTAAGAGAAGAACATGTGTTTTGTTGGTCGGTTTTTTCCCATATTTTAATTTTTAAGAGTGTTATGAGTATGTAAATTATAACAATTAAAAAAACATCATCTCACAAAAAAATTAAAATATCGGAAAAAATTGACCAACAAAACACAGATAATGTTCTTCCCTTGAAGTATGATTAAAGGTCAGTTTACACTAATATTAAAGCTAACATCACTACATTTGAATCAGTGAACGCAAATTATCTATGTTGTACGTATGTCAGACGGAGACAACACATGCGGGTGTGACGTCCTCTTAATATAACGAGTTGATAGAGTACGATAGCAACGATAAATTAACAAGATACATGTGGTCATTTATAATCGTAATAAAATCGAGAACGATAGAAATCACTATTTGTATTTATTAATAGTGATTTTTATCTTAAGGGCAAAACCGTAGTGTATGGTTTTGCCCAAATGAGGTTGGTCATAACTAGGTTTTCCCGGTCAAAAGCCGAAGTATGACATTTTGCCCAATGATTGTGGGCAATTCGCGTTTTGCCCGTAACATATATACGTATATATATATTAATAATAATATATAAATAATGTATTAATAATAATCTGTTGATACTTAGATCTTATACATATTTCTTCAACACTAATATGTAACGCATCAAACAATCCTAGTTCGTATCTTCTTGACCATTGTACATTGTTCACTAGAAATCAACGGCCAACAAAGCGAAAAAGGTCATATTAGTAGTTGAATAATCATAAGACCTTGTCCTGAAAATATATTTGTAATACGCTAATTCGATTAATGCCTGTATAGATACATATGCCTCGGCCATTGGTAATGAGAGTGGGGGCAGTGAAATTTCGATTTTAATCTAAATGAGGAGTCAGTGACGCCGAAGCCACTGGTAGCAACTGAGAAACAGGTGTTGCTTCAGAAAGCTCAAGTTTTTATGGCAACGGAGGTGGTACTGGTGGTGATGATGGTCGCGTTGCAGGTGACGACCCAGGACCCACTTCATCAGAACTTTTAGTAACTTGAGGAGCTGATGGTTGTTCGGGTGTCACAGGTTGCTCCGGTAACGGGGGTGCTTGTGGCGGCTTAAGATGCGCTGGTGGCGGAATTATCATATCTGTACGCCTCGGTATTTTTCTAATTTCATCGCCAGGTTTCCTTAGCTGCTTAAACATGTCATTCAATAAATCATCGTTTATTGAATATCTTTCATATTGTTTTGCTTGAGGCCCTGCCGGCGGGTGTGGAGGCGGTGGCGGAGGCGGTGACAGGGGCACTGAATGTGCTGTTTGTGATGCCGAACGAATTTCTGGCGACGTGGTTCGTTTCGACGTTGGAGAAAAGAATGCTGGTTTATCTCGATTTTCGTTAATAACGTTTGGCACAGACAAATTGACTCCTCCTCTCAAACACGCAGTTGACATTATCAACATTTCTTGCATGGACCGTTCTGATTTATGTAACATTTCTTCTGCAAATTATTTATGATAGAGTAAAAATGCAGTAAGTTATACATATAATAGCCGATTCAATTAACGTAACGATTCTAACTTTCGATCATGTAGAGTCGCATTTTCAGTTTTTCGTACTTCCGGTTGATCCTGTCGGTTCTCTCATTTGGTGATCTTATACTTTCTATGCTTCGACAAAGCAATATGTGATTAGTAATTATTACCGTTATAAATGTAAAAATACTCATATAAACTATATATTACTTTCATTGTCTTGTAAAATATTTTTCGCTTGATTTATTTTTTTCTTCATAACGTTTTTCATGTTTTTAATATCTGTTTTGTACTGTTTTTTCTGGACGTTATTTTGTCTGTTACCTAGAATCAGATGGTTTTTTTCGTTTAATCGAGATAATAAACCAAAAATTCCATATATTTTGATGAAAATACATTTGCGTTCAACTACAGCTAATTTTAATTTCAAGTTGTTTATGTCTGCTGCAGTCGTATAATATGCCTTATTGTTTAATTGTACTAATTCATTTTTTTCAGTTACTAGTACGTCCATCGTTTTCTGTAGCTCTTCAATCTTTTCATTGATATTATCTGAAAGTGAAATACGTGTAGGTGTACATTATATTATTGTAATTGAGTAAAGAATGTGAGTAAAGTTTAATTACAATCGACTTGGTCCGTCAAATTTTTAAAGCCTAATTCCATGCAAGTCTTTAACTGTTGTTCGAATCTATTGAAATCGTCTTGTTGTCTTGTCGTTATTTGTAATAACAAATCTATATAATATGCACGCAAAAATATTTGAATTACGTTTTTAAATTTATTGAAACTTTAATCTACCGTTATTGTTCGACATTTTCTGTTCCATAATACGATTTCTATCTTGTATACGACCCAATTCCACGTCCATATACTTTTTAGAATTACTCTCCAGTTTAGCAACTAAACTCAGTAGGAAATATGAAATTATCTATCAATATGTATACAAATCTAACTGTTTTTATTTCAATATAATTACAAGTAGCGGAGTCTTTATTGGTTTTCGAAACTTGTTCCGTCAGAACTTTTAACTGCTCCACTACTTGATCGTACTTTGCGTTTTTATTAGAAATATCTGCCGCGTAAGAATCTGTATTTATACACGGAAATTATATTGTACAACGTTTTTAGCTTTTCATAATATTAATATTATATAATTATTTCCCTTACCTTGAATCGCTTGGAATCTGTGTTCAAACAAACTCTGTTTTTCTCTCATTGAAGTTAACTCTTTTGCCAACTGTTTATTATCCTTGCTCAGCTCGATCACAACTAAAGATCAACGTTAAATTGTCATTACTTATTGTGTAAATGAAAAATTAAGAGTTAAAATTAAAATTGGAAAGCGTAATATATAGCATAATATGAATTTTTGTTATACTTAGCATTGTGTTTTCTAAAGCTACATGGATTGCATCCTCATCCATTTTCATCTTCATATCATCAATAATTATTCTTTTTTTTCCGTCACCAGAATCTAATCGAATAGATAACATTGATTGTTAATGCTATTGTTATGTCACTTTAGATTGGTGTGTTGAACAAATTTTTTGTGAGGAGCAAATATGTATACAAGGTACAGTATTGACAAAAACGTATGCAAAGTCGTCAGAATTATAGCTGGTTTATATTTGGCATTTAAAAAACGTAAATTACAACAAGATTACCTGCAGTGTTCTCATATGTGCTCTTGTTGTACGTGGGTGAATAATGAATCGACAACAAGTCTCTCGTCGTTCCGACAGAATAATTTTCATCGTCAATCTTAAAAAATAAATACGAAATTCACTTCAGTTAATAATGCAGTTCATAAAACCCATTGACAACGTTCTGTAACAGTATTTTTCTGACCTTCCGTTCGGCAACAGGAGTGATTTTCTTCGGTCTAACTTTGCCGTACACCCATCGAAGCTGTTTGAAGAATGATTTCTTCAAACTGCGTGAAGTACGATCCGAAGTCTTTTTCTCTGCGGTGGAATTCTTCGAACTGATAAACACTTGTCGTAGATTTTTCATTCTTGCAACACTTGATATTGCTCTTTGCTAAATCAGTTCCGTATACGTCGTATATTATACGAATCGAATTTCACGAGTCACAATAAAGAACGTAAGTTAAATGCTATAAGACAATTGACTGCGACAAGTAGAGGTCATAGAACATTTAAAATGACGATATTATTCGTTTCGGCAAGGTTATTTATAGTCTGCAGTATGTTGATTTCATCTCCATGGCATATTATTCGAACCAGCCTATAAATTTAACAATTTATCGAATTCGAACCAGCTTATAAATTTAACAGTTTATCAAATTCGAACAGCCAATAAAATATTTAATCCAATGGACGGCAACGGACTGTGTTATCCATAATTCATTGTATGTATTACAAATAGCTGTAATTTTATTACAAATACTAAAAAACTTACGAATCATAATCTATTCATTTTTTATGAAAAATAATATTATTTTATTCCATTCGCCGATGTCTGACAGAATTATCCCAGAATATAACATTAATTCTGTATTAGTTTTGCTTATGAATCAATTCATTTTGAAAGATATCATTTTTGATGTAGAAATACATAACTGTACAAGATGCGTAAAATGTTTTTGCTAGTTTACTTAATGCAAATTATCGCTTTTTTTCGTTGTAAACAAGAAATTATATAGATTGTAATATTTATGTTATTTATGGTAGATAGTTTTAGACCAGGGGTCCACCCAACCATTAAAAAAGACAGGGGTAGTAGCTACTACCCTTGAACCCTCCAATGTGCGTCAATGCATGTGGCTTTTAAAATAAAAGTCTACCCACGGGTTATGCAAGCGTATATTATGCATAACCCGCACACACACGTTTATGTATACATTTATCAATATTATACCGAGTATCCAAAAATTAGATTTTATTTTAAATAATATGTTCCACGGGTCAAAATCAAAGTATATTCGAGGAGAAGGTAGGTAAAATCATACGAGTGATATTGATAATAGAGCAGGAATATGGAATGTTGAAATAATGGAGTAACCGAGAATTCAATTGATATATTGAATAATTAACAATGATAATGAAGTAAAAGCAAAGGCGACTTTTCGCGAGCATACAAATGAGAGCGAAAGCATGATATATTTGTTTTCTATATATTCGGCACTGAAAATTAAAACGTTTTAGAATAACCCATTCTTAGACTTAAAGTTTATTGAAAAATATTTAGTACTCCTCTTTTATTGTTACTAAGAAATACTTGATTATAACGCGAATGTGAAATATTGTACAAACCTAAGTCTAATCTCGCTAAAGGGTATAATCACCACATCATGGCAAAGTATAAAAACAATCTATTTCAGTATTTTTTCTCGCTCTATACTGCTACGTAAATTATTATCGAGTTGAACTTTGATTTTTTTGCGATTGACATAATTTTATAATTTATTCGATGAGCCATTATTGCCGGTTGGAATCAAGGTGATAACACTGATCACGAAAATTATGAAACGGACTTCACGAACTTGAACATTTAAAACACCGATGGGTTTAACATATCTAGTTATTAAATACTTTGTTGTTGGACAATATTGTTATTATTAACACAGCCGATATTTATTTATCGTTACACCAGCGATACCTCGCTCTATTGTGATTGTGTATTCTCATTGTTCAAGTAAATTTTTATTATACTACATAAATTAATATTCAAACACTACTTTGCATAAACGTTCTAATTTATTTAATTGTTATTTTGATCCACAATAGGTTTGGCCAAGTAATGGCAATTTCAGATAACAATTATGCTTCTGACGGAGAGAAATTCAATCCCGCGAAAGACGTATATGCCGGATTAGTACGTGAAGTTGGAAGCAACGCTATATGGAGTTTGTCTTCATGCAAATCAGGTAACGTAATGATGTTTTTTCACACCATGAACCTGATTAACTTATCAGCAATTAACCTATTTAAATATGTATGAAATTAAAAATGTTTAAACAAGTACAAGTAATACTATTGGTGGTATGAAGGCATAATAATTGACCATTATAACCATTATCTGCGATAATACTTTTATTGAATGAAGAAAACTGAATAAGATACGATCACACTAGTTTAATTTTTATTTTACATATAATTAATATAACTAATAATTAAACCTAGTTCATAGATATTATTAAGAAACAAATTACAGTCGAATATCTATTTAAAAATGTACTGTATCATACTATCTATTTAACTTTGGAACTATAAAATTTCTATTAAAAAACGTTTCTAATTAACAAATTAAATTCATACTATTATTTTAAAATAAATTTTAAATTATTGTAGTGTATTGACTATGCACTCGTAATAATCTTAAGAAAAAATGTAATGAGCTATAATACGGATGCATATAATATACTAATTATTAATTACTAATTAATTAATTAACGCATATATATTACTAACATACTATTATTCAGTGGCGCAACCAGGATTGGGTTTCCGAGGAGGGAGGGGGGCTTTGGTATTAATATTTTTTTTAACTATAATTGATCTTTAATGATAATCTCTTAAAGAATATTCTTAAACAAAAATATTATCTATGTTGAGCAGCTGAACAATAAACATAATAGTCTATAGCAGAATAGCATTTAAGATTTAAAAATTCAAAAATCTAGGCTAAACGTTTAGATTTTAAAGATACTGAATTTACATTTACCATTTCCCTTATAGTTGAATTAATTTAATATTTTATATGTTTATATTAATCATGAATCATGATATCATATATATAATGATTCATGATGAATATGATATATTCACTTTAAAAGCATGCTTTTAATATATTAACTAATAAGACCTTTCTTATTTAAATGTAAAGAAAAAAAATACTTTCTTTTTAGTTAAATACCTTTTTTAACCTAATTAAACTTTATTTTACGTATCACTTAATTCATTAATTATTTTAGGTTTTGGTGTTGACTATTTAAGAGATAATTGTATGGAAACTTACTGGCAGTCTGATGGTAAACTTCCACATTTAATTAATATTCAATTTAGACGTAAGACAGTTGTGCGTGACTTATGCATATACATTGACTATAGACTTGATGAAAGTTATACGCCTGACCGCATATCAGTACGAGCAGGCACACATTTTAATGATTTACAAGAAGTTGAAGTAGTGAAACTCAATGAACCATGTGGCTGGGTAAGAATAATGACTAAAAATATCAACGATTCACCGTTGAAAACTTATATGTTACAAATTGCTGTTATTACCAATCATAAAAATGGAAAAGATACACATATAAGACAAATCAAAGTGCACTCTCCTATTGAAAAAAAAGACCCTCTTATGGGCGTTTTCAGTACTGTAGAAATGAGACAATTTACAATTATTAAATGAACTATTTAATTAAATTTTTTTTTTTAATAATATTTTAAATGGAATTTAATTAATGTAAATAATTATGAGAATCTATGACATGAAATGTTAATTTAACAATTCTATTTACAACTAAATTACTATTTAAAATGCTTGAAAAACTTTAATTTTATTGACTCAAATGTTAGATCTTTTTAAATCATTTTTTAAACCTAGATATTGTCTATAATTATTTTGTTGAATTATAATTTTAAATAATAAAATAATAATACGCAATTTATAGATTTAAAAAGTGTAACTTAAATTTACCTACTTATTTATGCATTTTTAATGTTGAAGATATTTTGCTATTGTATTATAAAATAAGTTAATAATTTAAAACTGACTTAAGTATTTTACTAAAATATTTTTTTATGTTCTGTATAAAATTGTATTATAGTAAAGATTTATTTATATTTATAATGATCTAGAAAGTGCCATATTTTCTATTGTTACAATCTAGTTTTTGATTTGTGACCAAAATTATTGAATGATTTATATTAAATAAAACATATAAATATATAAAATATTTGTCAGTTAAAGATTATAAGATATATATCATATTAATCTTAAAATCTTCAATTTACAATTATTCTATATATTTACATTTAATGGCAATAATTTAAAATATTTTTTATTTGTATACGTTGTTTTTATAAAATGTAATCATGTATTTACTAATTATATTAAAAAAATCATTTAACATAGGGGATTGGATGAATCATAGGGGTCTAAAAAGACACGAACAAAAGAGTGAAATTAGTGAATTGTTCTTTCAAATGTTAAATCAATATACCGTTGGTTTCGAAAAATGATTTTGAGCGAAGGTGGTTGGTGAATCCAATTATATATACTTGTATTAAAAAATAGTTTGTATTATTGCATTCGTTTAAGAACCACATTAGTTTATACCTATATCTATGTTGGTTAAACATATTTGATAAAAAAAAAATCGCATATAAATATAACCTTTGGGCTTTAAAAAATTTATTTCAAACGTCGATGTTAGCTGTTATACACTATACGTAATATCGATCATTTTGATGAATGATAAGATTTGATTTAAGTTAGATTTATAAGTTCGTTTACCATGGTGTCTAATATTTCATTATCGTACTATGTTCGATTAAGAGAAATTCTACAACAAACCTGTATCCTTAACACGGCGTTCTGTGCAGGCAATTTATGATCATAAATTTTAAAACGTGAACATCGTTTTGGTTTTTTTTTTGTACGAACGCTGTTACATGGAACGAAGGTAACATCTACATGATAAATATCGTATTAATATCTATCAAGTTCCATACCAATGTACTTAAGCCAACCGTCGAAGCCAATTTGGTTTGTATTTAATGCTGGGTCCAACGCTGAGTGTGATTTTTGTTTTGTTTTTATTTTCAAAACTCTTTAAATTGTCCCGTCAATCATAGAACCGTGGTTATACTGGTCGACTACAAATCATGATAAATGTTATAATTCGTAGCATTTCAACGGGTTTTGGTCGTTCCCATGCAGTTGGATTTGTATCCAAATAAATCTGTCAATAACCAAAATAATTACCAATTATAATCATTTTACGCATCGGGTGTTTTTGAATAAATACATTCAATTTATAATATAACGCACCGCAAAACCGAGCCCACGTGGATAATTATAACATGGTTTTAGCATGGTTTTCAAAAGAAGATCGTTTTTTTTTCTTTTTCTGAACATTATTAGATAGAGATGATTTCGCATTCGCAATAATTTTCTTGTTCTTCTATCGTATCTACGACATTGCTGTTTCATAAATAGTTGATTTGCCATTTAGTATTGACTGCTGCGAGTTAGGTATTGATTTTTTTTTTTCTGATCTGTGTAGCCCATTAGTTAAACTATAATTTGTATGTATTGTTAAATTGTAAAAACGAATACATTTTTAAAACGATCCTTTTAAATTAAAGAAATATTGAAAAATCGGAATTTTTCAAAGGCGTAAAATAAAAAAATAATATAAAAACATTTTTAAAACTTCTAAAAATGTACTTACCTTGTTCCGCAGTATCGATAATGTATATCAAAAGAAAAAAAAATCAAATCTAAAACGTGTGCACTTAGTACCAAGTGATACAATAAAGAGAACGCAATGATAACACTATACCTTCAAATGTATATATTGTATACGCTTATCTGGGAATTCAGCAAGGTTAGAAATTTCTAAATTTATCATAAGCTTCATTTTATCTCTAACAAATATAAATTCGATAATGATTTTATGTCATAAGTGGTATATGACACAATCTTAAATTTTCATTTAGGCAAGCTAGATTACGTTTCCGACCACTGTACGGCGCAGGGGAAAAACGACCGAATAATGTTACCGGCCGGAAGTGAGGGAAAAAACCCCTTTACTTCAAAACTTCCGTGTTTGAATATTTACATAAAGGTAGAAATATTTTTTGAAAAGGTTTCGGAACCGGTTTTCGTGCAGAAACTGTTAGCCGGTTTTCGTCGGCGAACGGTTTCGGAAAGACTCGAACCGAAAAAAAAAATAAACCACCGATTTTATACGAGTATACCAGTGCACTTGTACCGACCGTTTATTCGACCCGAAATTCGGGTCGGTTTGATTTTCAACAAAAAAATGTAAAAATTATGTTTGAATATTCTTGCCGAAAACTGTCGACACCATATACTTTTAAAGTAATATTTATGAATTTTTTTATTCATTTTTAAAATAATTTTATCTACCAATTGTTATCGACCATTTACACATTGATTTTTCTATGCGTTGTCATAACGTAAACTCTTGACCGGTCTCAACTGAACAACTGGTGAAAGTATTTAAGCGGTTGAAAAATACGTCGCATTCGTTGTTACTATGTCGAAAATCGAGAAAGAACAACTAATACGTGTGGTATCAGTTAACTCCATATTTTTGAACATAATGTAAAATAGCCAACAGGTACACTGTTGCAGTAAAATGTATGCAACTGCACACTAACTGCGATCGCGTCAGCCGTCGAAAAATGAATGCAGAAAACGTAAAACGTGTGATGATATCCTGTCGTTACCGTCACGATACTACAAGATAGAGATGGGCAACTAAAAATTACTAGAGGGCCAATTTTTAGAAAACTAAAATCTAGCGAGCCAAACATAGGAAAGAAAAAAAGAAAAAAGAGGCCGTTCAAAATATGAATTTTAATTTGCATTTATGTACACAGGGAAATAAAAAATTCAACACACACGACAGCACGATACGAAAAAACTGATATAGTTAAATAGTTCTGCACAAACAGCTATGATTGATAGCTGTACGTGTACGTACACATGACATTTAGACAAAATTTAACTACAGATATATGTTAGTATATATCTGTGCATTTAAAGATGTTTAATACCAGATAACAATTATTAAATCGATAAGATAGAGTATAGACCAGCGGTGCTCAACCTTTCTGAGTTCGCGACCCTCTATAATGTTATCAATGTGTCCAACGAACCTTTTGTAATGTAAGCGTTGAAAATTTAGTGTAATTATTGTATTTATTTGTGTATATATTTATATATTTTACAAAAAAAAATATATATATATATATATATATATATATTGTAAAATCCGATTGGCGTTAATTAATAGAAAAATGATGTAAATTTTAACATTTATTTAATTTGACGACTCTTTTGCCGTTGTTGGTTGAAAACAATTATTTTTTCACACGATGCGACCCTGAAAAAATTGTGGGCGATCCCCGGTTGAGAATCGCCGGTACAGATGATGCATTTTAAAATTGTACGATGCAATTTGAAAACATAGCACGGGCCGCCAGTTGCCCACTCCTGGTACAAGAGATCGATAATGTTCCGCTATCGGTTCGGAGCTCGAGGACAGCGAACGGGCGACAGCTATTACGATCGAGCCGAATATTTTCCGGTCCGGGTCTATACCGCGCGGCGAATCGGCCGCGCGATACGATCGTCGACCGTACACGACGTGGTCCGTTTCGGCCGGGGCACACAATGGACGCGCGGCGCAACCTCTCTCGCGCCCGTCCCTATCGTCCGCCACATCGACGCGTCTCCGTCGCGTCCGCGTTTTCGCCTATCTGTCCGCCGTATCGTTGTCGCGTGACGTTGACGTGTCCGCCGAGTATTATTACATTATTGTGTTATGTATTACGGAACGTCACGGGGACGCACACGTGTCGGTCATGCGATGACGCGGGGCTTTTCTTTTTTTTGTTCTCCTCCGCACGGTTCTCGTCTCGCTTTCGTCGTCGCCCGCACGGCCAGGGCCGAGGGGCGACGCGACCATTTTTCCCCGGGCTCCGTGGTCGGAATACATTTTCGTGGGGGCCCCCACAAATTCTTGACGTATAATTATTATTGCCTCGATTGCACCGAGTAATTTTATACGCTGCGTGTCGGCGATTACGTTGAGCGATTAAATTGTAAGTAATATGAATAACGTTCAATTATACAATGTAAATATGTAACGCAGTACATGCGTTTAAATGAGCTTGGTTCGGAAAAATACGTTTGCGAGAATTTTGTTATTCTCAGTGAGTAATTTTTGTTTATCGTGTCTTTAACGGTCGAAGGGCCCTCGAATTAATTTGCCCCTGGTCTCGAAAAATCTTGGGACGGCCCTGCGCGCGGAGCACAACCATTTCGGAAGAGAACGGCGTCGACGCGTCGTACAGGATATTAGAAAACCGCGTCGTGTTCAGTCCGACGATCATTCATCAGAAATTCTTATTCGTCGGCGTTCGACGTCCGTAAAAGTTCGAAACGCGGCCGACGAATCGCGAAGCAACGTCGCATCGAATGCCGAACGAATTTGTTTCGCCGAACGTCCGTTTTGTAATTCGTTTCGGTTAGATATAAAAAGATTTTTTTTTTTTTCAGTTTCCACCCCACGAATGGTTAGTTTGTCGAGTATTCTATTGTGATTTTAACACGTGTGTCAATAGAATTTAAACAATTAATATCGTACGTTTACACAACAAGGAGGACGAAAATTAATTCGTGTAGTATATGAAGTGCGACGAGAAAAAAACCCAAAACGAACAATGTCATATTAAGGAAACGGCATCAGCAGAATAACAATAACGTTTTCGTTTTAAAAATACAAAATAATAGGGTATAAAATAATGTATATATGAAATTTAATACACTGTTCGTTCGGTGCGATGTCATCGGTATGCAATCAGTACATTAGTTGTGAATTTGAGATACTCCAAAAACTCTGTTGGACCGGTATAGTACATCCTATCCATTGTTACATTATTTCAAAATTGTTTTTTGGTTAGTACGTTATAAAAAAAAGAAGACGTTTCTGGTTGGATTTACATGGTATAACTATGATTTGTATTCCACCTACGAACCACCACAGCTACATAATAATATAATATACTTATAAAACGTATGAGAGACGTGATCGGGCGGGCTTTTATTTCGATGGAAACGAATAACGTTTTTGTTATTATTTTTTTTTTCAACTGGAATACGTAACTAACAAACGAAGATTGGCATAATAATATAATTTTAACATATTTTCACATTTTAAGCTATGATTTACGTGCGATAAATGTATTTGGTTTCACGATGATGATTTTCATTTTTCAGTTATTCAAGTATTATAATTATAGTTTTATTTAGCATGTTAATTAAAAAATAATTGTGTAAAATATGGATTTACTTGTAGAATATTAATCCAGCATGAAACCTTTATGGATGATTAATTCATATTAAAATTCCTATATTAACTAGGAGGGTTCTTCATTTTGATAATTTGCTTATTGATAATGTTTTATTCATAAAGGGTTGAAGAATATAAAATTAACAAATCGATAAAATGCATTCGTACACTACTAGAATTCTAAGTACAAAATATATAATATATATATATTATATATTATATATAATATATAATATAAAATTTCAAATCTCAATACTTACGTTTCTTCTGGTAAATATAAATTTTGTTTTCTTCGGTAAAACATTGCTTTTATTTTGAAAACTGATATTTTAACGTAAGAAAATCCTATATTTTGAAAAATATTCGATTTAAGGTTATTTATTGTACATGCATTCAATAATACCTTTTTGTTATATAACTTTCAGTTCAAGTCTTTGCTCGAACGAGATGACTTGTGGTTTTTTATAAACTATTAGCGTGATTTTAAAATTATCAAACCGTCTTTGGTACGACCTAAAGAAAGTTCATGATGCTTGTACGCTTAAGCCGTAAATGTTGTATAAACTAACCAATAAAATTGGCTGCTCTTTTATCGTGTCCTCTATATCTCGCCTAAGTATGTTCTGTACCTAAAAAACCGAAGGAGAATACATATCAATACTGAACACTGCACTGGAACGCATTTAATTTATTGAAATCGGGTCGCACACCCATCACTACATGAATCGGAATGATTGCAATACATATGCATGAATTGTAATATTATCGAATCGAGAATTCACGATACAACAACAACATGTCAATATTGTATTATTACCTGTTTTCATAAGATTTTTATAATTATATATTATAGAATTTCAATATACACACTTGTACAGTTCGACCGCAGCTGCAAGTCGGTCGATATAATATATTTTACGTGTGGTCGAGCCCGTCCACACGTATAAGTCGTAAAAATCGGATACCACATCGATTGAACACAAGCTAAATCGTGTTTTAAACGTCCGTACGCTCTAGATTTGCATAATATATCTATATACCAAAAAACAATAGCACTTATACTTATGGACTGTAGCACTTAACACGTATACACAAGTGTTCAAGTTATATTACGTCATATTATTATTATTATCACCGGCCGCAATAAAAAAATACGATTTTTCCCTGCAACGGATTCCATCGCGAATCTAATCGCAAATCGTTATCAATTATATATTGTGTATAATGCACGTCGCGACCTAACCCTTATGGGTGGTGGTACGGCATGTGAATACCATTTTTGCATATTGGCTCACACGCCCGTATTACTAAACAATAATTATTTTTGTCGCTTTACTTATTATATAATCGTCACTATTTTAGTAAAAAATACACGTCCGTTGTGTATACATTCGTGACTGCAGATTTTAATTCGCCGATGGATATCTTTCAACACAAGAAGCAACATAATTAAAATTATGCAATAGAGTAATAGAATCGCGAATACGTGGTAGTCGCTAATTTACGCGTTTACGTATTCTAAATTGCAACATTGTTCTTATTGATGATCTGGAACTTTTCGAAGAACAAGCTGCTTTTTTTTTTTCATTCTAATCAATGAATTCAGATACAATATTGGTATTATTATTATTTTCATGTAGAACATCATTTGTAGGTAAGTACATACTAATAGTTCAATAGAAGCTTATTAACCGGTTTAGTAGTGAGATTTAACATTTTTTTTAAGCCTAATAAATACTAACTATATATAGGTACCTTAATACACAAATGACTATTTTACACGTG
This sequence comes from Sipha flava, assembly GCF_003268045.1. Lineage (NCBI taxonomy): Eukaryota > Metazoa > Arthropoda > Insecta > Hemiptera > Aphididae > Sipha > Sipha flava. The sequence goes on from NW_020273610.1 coordinate 689,247, forward strand.
TATATACCATCAGATACGTATACGTGTAGAAACGACATCCTGCCCTGATTGAGAAGTGTGTGTGTCGTAATTGCGCAATTACAATTTTTCGAATAGATACTAATTTTAAAGTCTTCAAGGAAGATAGCACCCTCAATTTATTATGTTCTAGCGATGGATTGCTAGCGATTGAAATTAAGAGACAGTATGATTTTTAATTTAAAAAAAGCCCAGATCCGTGAGTATATAAAAATACGTGATCTATGAATAATGTACATTTTTTGTACCTAATTAGTTTATATAGGATTTGTGTCATATGCCAAGCCTTTAAAATAATTTTTATCTCATATTTCCATAATTAGGAAGTTTTAATATTGCAATTATTAAACGTTAGGTTATAGATAATAAGTATGATTTGCACGCTTTTTTTAGGAAAATTGCTCTAAGTTTGTCGAACAATATTTTAGACGGTTTGGTGGTTTGACGAAAATTATATATAGATAATATAAATGAAATTGTATAATTATTTCTGTGTAGATTATGTATAAAATTATTACTTAAGAGTCATTGCAATAATATAGACATTTCGAAAGCCGTTCTCGTTTGAAGTATTTTTAAACCTTAAACAACTATATCTGTGATCTAAACGAGTCAAGTGTTTCGTATACCTACGTCCGTTTTTAAAATTATTTTAACACTGAAATTATGTCGAGGTATTATATTATTGAAGGACTATGCACTCAATATTATTATTGTTACAATGAACAATAAAAAAAACTGTTTCAAAATAAGTGATTCATATTTTTCCTGTTTGCCATGCATTGATTAGTAATTTTTAATACATAGTATTTACAAGGTCTAATTTGTGAATAATTTATTATTTCATGACTTTGTAAAATTTTATTATAACCCATTATATTTTCATAATTGTATACATTATTATTATGTGTTTCTAGAATGTTAAAACCCCTCTAGTTACGATGAGTGGACCAAATAATTATTTTACAAAACAACATGTAATGATTTGAGCACAATTTAAATTTATATAAAAGGTATATGCTATGTCCACAATAATTGATGAATATTTATAATAACCATAGGTTTAAGAGGATTTGTAATATTTTTGTTAAGGTTTTATGATATACATACGTCATTCATTCAAAACAAAAGTTTCTAAAAATAGTCATATATAGAGCAGAAGAAACATTTCAATTACATCAACATTTTGACAGTAATTTCGCTTATTTAAAAAAATTGTATTAGTAAATAATATGTGGAATTCGTTGATTAAAGATTTTAAAATCGCAATTTTACTATTTACAAAACCTTAGCATTATTTTTGTGTTTTTACATTTTTTCTATTCAGGAACAATGTGTTATTGTATTCTTAAGTTATAACAGAGCCTAATTTGTAAATCAGTTGTTTTCAGTTCAGAAGTTATTCAATAAAATGAAACCATTTTTTTATATGAAATTATTTTGCAGTAGAAAAAAAAATAAATGGTATATATAGTTTTATTTTTTTACAAAAACAATATTTAAATAATAATAATAAACTATAATTACTACTATATGTATTATTCTAAAATCGTTAACAATAGATTTATATATTTATGTAAAAAAATATTTGTTATACTTGTATATTATATATTATACTATTAACGACCGTTTAAAAAATAAAATAAATGATGGATCGTTAACATTTTATGGATTTGCTGTTGGATATTTGCGAAGGATTTATAAAACGGAATTGTGTGTGCTCGATTTATTGGTACAAAAAAATATATAATACTCCAATATACTAAATAATAATCGGTCCGTAGGAAGGAATACTCCACAGATAAAATATTTAATAGTATTTTATAATATTCCGATTTTGAATAAATTGTTTTTATTCGTAGACGTTTATTGCATTGTTTCTGTATTTTGAGAGGGGTATTGATGAAAATGCGTGTAGAAAAATAGATTTCGATTTGTATTTATATCTGGGCGCAATAGATTACGAACGTAGGTGGATTAGAGGAGGAACTACACATTGTCAACGGCAAAAAAGAACTCATTGTCAAAAAATATTTCTACGTTCATCGTAAAATTGCCATGAATTTGATGAGACAAGTATGTAATGATAATGATAATTAACGATTAATTATAGTTTCTTCGGACAGTGTCACACTCTCGTTGTATTACGAAAACGTAATGAATCCAGATTTTTATCTGTCCGTTTGCATTTGTATTCCGCGGTAAACTTATATGTCGATGAAATGCACTTGATTTTGTTGTTGATATTATCGATTTGAATCAAACATAGATTTATTTGTTAAAAATAAAACCTTGATGATGTAAGACGAAGACTTAAATTAATATTGATCAAGTGGCCTCAAGCTAACAGAAAGCCTTCGGCACTCATGTACACCACGAGAATAAAACAATATGATTGTTTCAAATAGAAAAATAAACAATTGTGTAATTATAATTAGATCAAGTACAAGTGTCGTTAACAGTGTACATATTTTCATAATTCTCTCGCGAATACAAATGGAGTCTTCTTCCGGCGATTAAAAGTGCTCTTAAAAATCGGCAAAAATCGATGAATCGACATATTTCCCGAAATCCTGGCACATAAATAAAATACGTTCAAGGTCGAGAAGTAAATTGTTCCACGAACTATTTATCTTAAACCATAGTGTCTTGTTTATCAGAATATCTTTAAAACATATTTTCATGCCTAAATACTATCACAAAAGATTTATAAAATATTAATAGTTGATAGTTTTTTCAAATTTCCAAAACATTTGAATACACTTTTTTTTATGCTGTGAATGTGGATGTACATTTAAATCTCGGAAGACCTCTATCAAGTTAAAGCTATGTTTTACATTCTCGTGAAAAGGAATCAAATCCCAACTTGTTGGAAATTATGTATGCATAGTATTCTGAATAATAAATAACAACTGTAAGGCTTATTATAATTTATATTTTCTGAAAACATTTTTTTTTAAACATTTAAAACGTATTGAGAACCGTTAGTTAAAAATCAAGTTTGTCGTATCGTTGTAAAGTGGATTTTTTATTTCTTTTTTTATAGTTTTTGTTTCTAATTGATAAAAAAACTCAAAATGGGTGAAGAATAAAACAATAGAGTAAAAAGAAAGACGACTTGAATTTGTTTTGTAAAAATTGTTTATTGATTTTTGTTACAGTTTTGTGAAAATTATAATACACCCCCAACTAAGTTTCCGGAACCGCCCATAAGACCGTACTCACTGATTTTTCTCACTGTTTACCATCTCGCATTCCTACGACGGTTCGTTAGGGCCCTGGTCATAATATTGTCGTTGTTGGTCTGCGTTACAGTACAGCATTCCTACGTTTGCCTTTCGCGAAATCCTTTTGGTGAAACATCAGACGTCGAGGCCATCATTACACATGACAGCGCGAAAGTCCAATGCAAAATGCACAGCTGCCCGGTGGCGGCAACATTTAACGCTTCGTCTGTACACTTGGTCTTTAACGGCAAAATCAAAATTTCGATCAAACTTCAGGATCTTAAAGAACAACCCTCAATTAGTGAATTTAAATTTTTTCAGATTTTTCCCAAGTGTTTTTAGTAAAAAAAAAGCACATCTGTCCATTTATGACTCAGTGTACAGACGTTTAAGGGTTAAATGCAAACGGAACGTGTACGTTGTAACGGGCCAGACAACTCACGGCTCTGCTGCCCGAGAATCGAAGATTGTTTACCGTTAACGCGAGATACAAGCACGGGATCTGACAAAGGGTTAAGCGAGCGTCCCGAATATCGGACGGACATGGAGCACAAGGCACGTATTGAACCGATTTAATTATAGTGTATATTGTGCATCAATTTTGTCGGTGTAACTTACATGGTCGTTCACTTAGAATTAAATTCATGATAGCTCTGCAAAAGACGTTGTAAAACCGTTGGTTGTACTAGCAAGGCAAAAGCAATGAGAATCGAGGACGGATCCGTTAAAATTGCAAATAATTCGTTGCAGTATCCGAATCATTATAGTTCTGATAAATCATGAAGACTCGTTATGGTGCAAAATGCAAGCAAACGAAAAACCGTAACTGTGCGTGTAGGCAATACACGACGGATTTGCTGATCGGTGATGGCAGTCGGTCATGATTACCATCGGAATATCTCAATATTTACGAGTATAGACCAATACGTGGGTAAATAATACATTTACATTATATAACGTATTGTCATCACATGTACTTGCGAAGAAAAACGAAGAGTTAATTATTTACTAGTTTATGCCTATATTCGTATAAATATTTCGTTTATGAGGAAAATACAGTTTTTAGTATTTATTGACCGAACTGTGTATATAATGTTTAAACATATTTTTTTTGTTACTCGTTCGAGCCTTGTTGCCGTACAAATTTCAACAACACAATTATATAAACAAGTACTTGTCACGTTTTTCTCTTTATTAGGATAACTACATTTATTCCTATTATTATTTCCAATTTTATCTAGCACCGCAGAACTCCATGTCAATGGTCGAAGCTTTGGAATGGATGAACTCCATGAAATGTCTTAGGCAGATCTGTAAGGATGATGAAAAATTCATGAACACAGACAGAAATCTAAATTTGGATAGTAACAGTGAGAGGGTGCGCGACAACGTGGCCAAGCTTTACGTCAGGTAAGTACTAACCTGAAGTATTATATGTTACTGATGTAAATGATCGTTTTGCGATTTGGCAAGAAAAAAGTGTATATTTATTCGTTCTTCTATTTTTCTATTGATTTTAGATATATGGTAACCAGTAATCAACTAAATGAATGTTACAAATACATTATACAACCACAAATACGAATTCTAATAAAAAAAACAGTAATGTGCATGTATGGACGTATATTTGAGCTTAAACAAATTCTTGTCAATGAAGATTCATCAATATATACGTACGTTTAAGAGTTATTAAATGTGTTTTATTTTATTTAGTGTGTTAATACTAAATATTCATTGATATAAGTACAGACCAATAATCACAGAATTAGTTTTTATGAAAATATTGTACGAAAAGTTTGAATTAAAAATACCTGAATATTTTCGAGAGGAGAGGCAATTATTTTTGAATGACATGGATAGCGAAATCGATAATATAAAAATATTATACAGCGTGAAAAACAATAATGATTTAAACCAACTACAAGAAGAAATAAGCATAACAGAAGAACAAAGTGTCTTTGATAGTCAATTCATCAGTCAAGAAGTAACAGAATCAAATTCCGTAAACGTTAATGAAGGTAAAATTGTTTCTATAGCTTGAGTTATTTTTAAATTAAATGTCATTGAAAAATAATATGAAATAATGTTAGAACGGTATGGAAAAATAGTTTATCGGTAAAATAAAAATAAAAAACGTAGTTTCACTTCTATTTTAAATTTCAAGCTACTTATACCAATGGTTCCCAATATTCTAAATTTTAAGGCCCCTTGTATATATTTAAAAACCTCACGCTGCCATCCTCAAAAGTTGAGCATTTTGACTACCTACCTTATTCCTGTATACTCTTTAAATAAATATAATAATATTATATAATATATATATATATATAGTTTATATATTGTTTTTAAATAATAGTTATTACATATTAACGTATTGACTATTATTTATTTTTAATGCAATTTTTTCATGTACTTGACATTTTCTTATAGGAGATATTATGACTTACAAAATACCAGATTTTAACATGACCGAATTACTAGACGAAATCCAAGAAAAACAAAACAAAGCGGACATGATGTTAAGGACAGCCTTAAATAATTATGAAGAACGTTTTAATCAGATCTACAAATTTATAATAATGGATAAGATCCAAGACCTTTTACAAGCATATATATGGATATATTATAAAAAAACTAAAAATTTACCGTCTTGGCCAGAAGACCCAACGCCAATGTTCACCAACAACGATACATCTACACTAAGTAAAGACCACGTTTTAAATACTATTATACCATCAGCAAAAATATAATGTTAATAATGATATAAATTTAGTTTTGTCGAATGCTGTCTTAAAGAATATATCGGATATTTACGATATGTTAGAATCACACGAACAAGTACCACTCGGTGGGCCAAACATTTTCAATACGTACAATTGGACAACTGAAGTAACTGAAATAATTGCACCGTTAATTGTAGGATTTGAAAACGAATCAACCAAAGAAAATAAACAGAATGATAACACAGTAAGCAAAGAATAAATGTATTATGTAAAAAAACAAATCATATGAACCCTACGCAAGTATAATATCCGTAAAATATGTGTATATAGGAAAAAATAAGTACAGGTGTAGAGGTTATTCAGGAAAAAAGTGAACTAACGAAATGGTTTACAGAAGTATTCGACGAATATGATAGATTTTGGACCGTAGATAGTGTACTTAATGAAAAACCTAAAGAAAATTTGATCAAAGCTATAATTTTTGCAAAATATAAAGTTGAACTTAGAACTATGGCGTATACAACTATGAATGAAAATCTTGAAAGGCTTAAAATAACGCGTAGTCGTGATATAGGTATGAATATTTGATTATTGAAGCATTTATAAGTAATTAAATAAAATTAACCATAGGAATAAAGTATGTAACACCAAAAACAAAAAAATCCAAATTCAAAGGTTCTAAAAAGAAATCTTCCAAAAATCTTCCCCCAACTTTGGAAGAGATATTAGAAGAATTTGTAAGAAATAAAATGCTTAAAAATTCAACAACCACTAAATTTGATGACTTTTTCGGAGAAGTGTCATATAGCGCTAATGTATTAAGAGAAGAACCACATTATTATGACCATCCGTATGGTTTAGGTGATTTACGCCAAGTACGTTCACAAAAGATATAGAGTGTTTTTCTTATATTAGTCATTATGCTTTGTACACATTATATCATATATCTTCCGAATATTATATTTTCTTTTGATCATTAGCTATAAATGTATAATTATTTCAAACAATTTATTTCTTAATTAATTTAAACGTTTTATTTTTTCATGGAGTTAGTATTAAACAATGTCATACATATTATACGCATAATATTATTTATTAAATATTTACACAGATTATTAAAGAACAATATGTAATTGGTTTGATTTCTTCGGACCTTCGTTCATTGAATCAAATACATTTTCATTCATCCTTTTTGATAGCTGGCCCTGAAAAATCTGGCAAGTCTTTATTAATAAACGCTATATGTACGGAAACTGGTTCGTTAAAGATTGAACTAAATTTTAAAAATTTGTTTGAATATTATCCAGATGTTAAAAAAATTAATACATTGGTCCTTAAAATTATCATGGTAATGTATTTTATATCATATTAAGAGCAATACAACTATTCCGGTATATCTTATACTATACAGTTTGCCCGAGCACATCAACCTGTAGTAATTGAAGTCGACTTAGCAGATATTCCATTTTATAAGAAAATTCCAAAAGATTTTAAAATGTTCAAGCCAGACTTAATGGTAAAATTGTTGTCAAAACTTTTACAACAACTAAAAAAAACTGAACGAGTAATAGTTATAGGGAAAGCCATAAGTCCATGGTTAGTTGCTGAAAAAAAATTGGTATGTGTCAAAGATACTATATTACTATATTTTTAATTTTAATACGATATCGTAAATTGTATTGATTAATAATATTAATTGTTTTTCAATTGATATTTCAATTAAAAAAATCAATAAATACCTACACAAAACTTAACAGTTAATACTAATTCGTAAGAAAAAGCTACCTCACTATTAACTCACATTAAAATAAAACCACTCCCGAAAAACATATGTTAATTTCTAAGTTTAATATTTTTCATCGTGATCTATGAGTCCCAAATAAAATACAATTAATACTTTATTAGTTAGCATGAGTATGATTTCTAAATGATGAATATACTGTAATAAATATATAATATATTAACTGATTTGTATAATATAAATGATTCCTAAATGAATTTAAGTATAAGATGATTTCATTAATTCAAATCCATTAAAACATTTCATACTACTAATCAGGCTTAAGTGATAAATGTAATAGATTATATTCGGTGATAATTCCAGTATCTATATAGATTTTACGGAGCATCCGAGGTGAGTCTCGGGTTCTAGAGGCTTATCGCAAGTATTGTACTAGTTGGGTCACGGATTTTTATAGGTACTAAATTAGTTGGGTTCTGAATTATTTTAGGTATTACATTAGTTTTTGAATATTTTTTGGAAAGTACTACATTTTAATAACATTTTCCTTCTCATTTTAACAGACTTAGATCTGTGTATGATCTATTTAGACCACAGGTATGGTGAAAAATTTATTTTATAGTTGTTTTTTTTTCTGTTTTTTAGTTTATTTTCCATTAAAATATAAATTATTAGAATTGTGTTGTAAAAATATTAAAAATGTTAAAAATTATATAATATAAATAAAAATTAATGGAAAAGAAACTAAAAAACAAAAAAAAAATCTATAACAATCATTTTTAACCATACATGTGGTCTAAATAGATCATACACAGTCCTAAGTTTGTTAAAATAGGAAGGAAAATGTTAGTATAATATAGTACTTACCAATAAATATTCAGGAACTAGTGTAGTACTTATAAAAATCCGGGACCCAACTAGTGTAGTAATTTTAAATTCGGGACCCAATTCGGATGCAGCCAGATTTTAATCTTAGCAATTTAATCTATGACGAACTCGTTGATCATTTTATTTTTCAAAATTAATTTTAATATTCTAATATTTAATGTTTTCATACTTAACGATCGAAAATAATTTACGTATATTATTACGTAAACTCGTACATTATCCAAGCGAGAATAAATATAGAATATTGATAAATATTTACTTTTAGACACGAGTATTTCAAACGATCTTGTTCACTGTACCTGACTACGAGACAATACTGTTATTCATCACCGATTTACTGATGAGTTATTCAATGGTTCGCGAAGAAATCCCAATTACAGAACTGACCACAATGATGTTTGGTTATCCAAGACAGATAATAGCCGATATAGTGGCAAAAGTAATGACCCCTGGAAGGGTGTTATCACTCGCGAATAATCGTTTGGATCCCAAAGAATTTATTCCCGTAATGATAAACTATCCAAAGGATCCAAATCTATGCGATAAATATCACAATTGGTATAGAAAATTTATACCTATGGGCAAAAGGAGAAGATTAGAAATGGAAAAAAAATAATAATATTAACAAATTAAAATCCGAAAATTAATTTTTAGAGTATCAACCTCAAAACAATTGTATTAAGATTTTATTTTTATTTTTTGTAACAAGTAATTAGGCGCTTAAAAAAGTAAGAAACGTAACGGAAACTTACAACAAATACAATTACTATGGTTTGTGTTGATGCAATGATGCAATAGTGCCCATACCAATCGATCCAAATTGAATGTTGAAGGAAAATCTAAAAATATTGTAACTGTGCACGTGTCAAGTTGTATCGAACATATTTGTTATAGAGTTGAGTTTGCACGTTATACTTATTTCTAAAGTCATCGCACGTTATGTCTAAACGCAATTCCAAATTTTCTGGTTGTCTTTGACTAATGTCTATTCCTACTGCACTGCGCACGTGGGGATGGGTGGATGAGTTTCTGTAGTTTCTTAGCGTGGCTATATACGAAATAGCAAGCATATGTCTTTCCCTTGAGCGATGCAACATAACTATTGCGGTTTTGTGTAAACGATAATATATGTTTCTAGTCTTACGAGGAAACACTAATTTTCGAAACACTGATTTACATAAACATAATTAACAAACATACATTTATTATTGATGGAAGTGTTGCATAGTCAAATCGTTTTTATAGATTGGAAATCCGTGCGATGTGTGTAGTACGAATGTCGTTGTACTTGTACAACATGTACTTGTTCAGTGGCGGCTCGTAAGGTTCATACAAAGTGGTGCGCAAATAATTTGTAAGATAATTATGTATGCTGGTTGAAAAAAAAAATTATTTTGTTATAGGTATTTAGAACACACATGTTAGCATTTAATTTTCTTAAGCTCTCTAAGCTTTTCGTCACGGTAAAATAAAAAAAAATAAAAATAAGCAAAAAATAGGTTATTTTGCATGAACACAAAATCCTTGATCGAAACGATATAAATAAGTCTGATGCTTACATACGTGCCCCAAACAATCATGTATAACTAATCGAGGTGTCTACGCGTGTTGCTAATTTTTCTCCGCTAATTATTTAATTGCTATCAAATACATTTCTCAACACACGAAAAACTGCAAAACATTTTTTTTTTTTTTTTTTTATAAATATTTTTGTTAATTATAAACTATGTGCATAATAACCGATTATAATTTACCATAGGAATCTAATAGTTTTTTTTATAATTTTTTTTGGGTGGTTTACTTGCTCATGCACACCATAGCACGAGTCGCCAAGGTACTTGTGGTTGGTTGATTTGGGAATGATACTTTTCAGTACTTTTCAACGGATTTCGTAAAATGATCGAAAACTAAAAACCAACGCATATATGCGAACTATAGTTCGCAACACGGCCTATGTTCCACAAAGCCGATCTCGTCTCGAAGTTTCCGTCAAATATTTTATTTTAGAATAATATATATACGCGATGTTTTTAACGGATATTTTAATTTTTGCTGTGAAAAAAATATAAAAAATATTGTGGTTCAAAAGCTTCAAAAGTATGAAATGTATTGTTCGAAAAGTATACGGTCGTATATCAATCATCCCAAGTGTAGAGGAACGGTCACGGCGATAACCACCCGTGACTAGTGCGCGACCTTGTCCTAAATCATAGGTCGTTGGTTGGCTATTGCAAGAAAGTATCCATGGTGATGATTGATCTCTTAAAATGCAAGATAAACAAAACCATATAATATCTTTATGGTGATAGTGAATGTATTTCTTAATTTGCACTGCGTATTAACTATTCGAGGCATATATTTTGGCATGAACCTAAAGAATGTAAACCAAAATATGGAAACGTATAAATTATCGAGGCTCTTCATCGCATCTCCATCCTTAGATAAAATAATTTAAAACGGTCGAGACGCAATACTTTTGTACATCATAATATAACGTTCAAAAAATAATTTTTCATAAAATATACAATTGAAATTATAGGCTATTCTAATGCCATTTGTAAACAATAAATTGGTACAATTTTTATATACAGTGTAAATAATGGTATTATTTTAAGCTTAATGAAAAGAAATTTTGTATCATTTATAATGAGAGTACAACGCGAATTATTATTATTATTTTTAAAAAAAAAATAAATAAATAAATAAAAAAAGAAATAAAAATAATTCCTAGTAGATATACCTATGAACTGGTGCATGTTAGAATAATCATTGTAGACGTATTCATAAAACTTGCTGTGATGCCTAATTTTAATACAAGATTTTGAACGATGCATTTGCGGTCGAATGTAATCAAATGCTAGTACAGAACACTGCAGGCACACAGTATTAATAAAATCATGTGGCTCAGATAAAGTCGTGTGATAAAGGATGAAGTTGTAACTGTATTGTTTTATAAGTATATCTAATTTTAAATAATTGCATTATTGAAAGGTGTTGTATTCAAATGGAACACAATAAATATAGTATAATTTATTTGATCTACGTAAACTGTTGCGAATCAAATCTACCAGCGCCAAAATCGTGTTCGGTGCACGTAAAAAGCCGGTGGATAAATATTGTTGATAATAATCCGATAAGTACGAGCGTTTTCTCCCTTCGCGTTATCGGGTTTTCGATCGCGTTTGCCGTATTGTTGAATACATGTACGGAATTATAATTATTGGGCGACCGGGCTTGCGCCTAATTCACGATCAAACACACGTCCGTAATAGCCCCCGCAATAATTGTTAAAACGTCGACATTGTAATTATTACAATGTCGACGTTTTAACGCGTTCGCGTGTGATAATCACTGTAATTATTTACCGTGCTCACCCGGCGTGCATTTTAATATTGGTAACGTACATAGGAGAGACGGCGTAGACGTGATAAAACAACGTTTTTGTACGTCGACCGTGGTTTTGTTGTCGTAAACGAAACCCGTTTGAAAAATAAGCTCGTGTAACACATGCAATGCGTGTGGCCCGATTTTTCCACAGTTCCGTCGATCCCATTCAGACCTTTTTAAAAGGAATAAAAAATGAATTCGTAATAAACAGCAATACGTGTATTGGTAGTAAAAAACGTTTTAATGCGTTCGCATAGGAACAATTCGAACAAAACCAACGGAGCAGTGCGGTTTAAAGAGTTTTGTTTACTCGATATTTCCGTCATATAAACGTCGTGTGCACTCTGGTTTCTCAGAAAACATCACACTTAGATGGCCATAAACATACAAGTATTTCCGATCGGTTAAAAACGTACGCGGTACAAAAAGACTTAAAATATACCGAACAAACATTATAAATTCTTTGACGAAAAATAAAAAACGCCTTACGTAGCAGTATAATGCAGCACCAAAGTAAACATGTGGCGTGATAATGGTTATAATAATAGTTATATGTAAACGAACAGCAATTTAAAAATAATAAAGACATGTCATGGCTATGCATAATGTTCGGTCGAACAACATTTTGAAATGTCTCTGTTGCCAGGACCCCACGGTTATCGGTACGTAATCGTACGTTCGAATATTGGGTGTATCGGAAAGGTCTGACGAATTTCGCAACGTGTATTGTGCATGGTGTATAAAAGCGTCGAGACACTCCACTTCGCCCTGTATAACATCGAAGCGGATCAAGCATTTCTGCAGTCTCCGTATTATGATCATACGTTCAGCGAATTATAGATAAACGGTTATAATTATTTTTGCACGATTACAGCAAACCAGCAAACCTTGATTTTGGAAACAACGCACTGTTATCCCTCAGTACCGTTACGGGAACGGTTTTTTCGATTTCCCCTGTGGTTGTACAGGTTATACAGAGTCGATGCCTGTACAGGATTGTTCGATACACGTAGTCCAAGCTACTTCGTGCTGGTGTATAATTTATTATAATGCCTAAAGATTATTCGTGATACCACTGCGTAACTACCGATTTGTATGTCATAATTTTGTATTTTTTTTATACATACATATATTTATAATAATTTTACAAATAAATATTTCGAAAATAAATAAAAAAATATTTTAGAGTGCGGAATTAAACGTTCTGTGAATCAGAATGTTTGAATTTTATATTAATCATAAACGCCAACAACATTTTTCACGTGATTGCTACATTAATGTAGTAAAAGTGTGAAGAGTCTAGGAGATATTAATCATTGCAATGTCCTTGATAAGAAACGTTAGTACGTGGGTGTGTATTTTTTGTTGCTAAAACAAACCATTATCGTTCCCGAGACAGTACTTCTTTTTTTCAATACATATATATATATGTAATTTCTTCCGAGTATCTGATAATATTTAGGCAAAAAGTAATGTGTAATCAAACGGGTTTTAAATAAATTTATATTGCAGTGCACCCGGGTCAGCCTACAAACTAATGAAATACGATCAGAGATTTGGTTTTTTTATTTGAAATTGATGCAAAAGTATTATTATAAACTATGGTAAATGCTTATGTTTGTTTGCGGGGGAGAGCAAAACATGTGGGTCTAAGTATACAATATTTGTAAATTAATATTATGGAACTTTATCCTATGGAGTAGCTGCCTACGTAAGTCGTTTGTCCGATTAATAAAACGAAAATAGTAGTTATGATATATATATAGTGTACATATGATATATATATATATAGCTAAGCTAATTAATTAAACATACTACATTTTGTTATATTTTATTTAACGCATTCGTATAAAACTAAAATGTGCGTCCATTACCTTGACCTCCCCCCGAGTTCCGTACAAATTACGTACTAATTGTTAACAAAATAAATTTTGTAAAATGAGTATTTTTACGGGAGGTAGAGGCTGGAATAACGTTACTCCAGCAAATTATATAAATTTGTGCAAATTCGTACAAATTACGTATTAGTTATGAAAAAAATCTTATATTTTTGGATGTGAGGGGCAAGTTAATGGATGTAAAAAATGTGTTGGAATATTAATATAATTTTTCCTGGTTTTTCATTAATTTTTTTTCTAAATTAAAATATACTAAATACTATAAAATAAAACGATTTAAATAAATAAATATAATCGTATTAATTAGTACGATACATTTTATTAATAATAATTATAATTATAGGCAAAGAGAAATCGGAAAAGTCTATGATTTTTATGAATGTTATTCGAATTCTTTTTTCGATCTGCAGTAGTACTGTTTTCCTTTCATTTTAATCTAGCCGATTAGCGATTGCGAGATTAATCATAAATCCAATGTCTAGTGAGTTGTTGATATTTTCGAGTTTAATAAATCGACTTAATAAAATATACTTACAATCATTCGAAAATCATCTAGATATCCAGATCATTCAAATATTCAGTATAAATGTTAACGGTATGAGGATTTTAAATGTTATTTTCAAGATAATATTATATGAGGTTAATATGAGAAAGAAAATTAAAATTCGATCGCACTAGCAATATTAATTTTCGATGCAAAGGGACAATAATTTTATTGAAGTTGTAGGGAATAGTGATGTTAAACTGTGAAAAATATTTATCACACTGTGATATTGCTACTGTGATAAAACAAATCACAGTGAAAATAACAGTGATTGCTACTCTAACTGCTACTTTCTATTTTACACGTACCTATGGTGAATCACATGTTTACTTTACACTATCAGAATATCAAAGTAATCCATAGAGTTAGAATACTACTCTATTTACTATTTAGTCGTGATATCAGATAATATTTACCTAATGTAAATGTGACATAATATTAATCATTATTCATTACCTATGAATAATGACTAATACAATAAATTAACAAATATTATAATATTGATAAATATCTATCTAAAATCACGAATTTGTATGTTTTGATATGTGTAATTTTAATAAATAGTATTTTATCTAAAATATATTATCTATTAACAAAAATATTACATTATATTTCAATCCATGTTATAATTATTTATTATTAGTAAACTACTTCCATTGACCACTATTTTTAGTATCTACAGTCTTAACATAAATTTATCTACGCTGTGACTATATAATGCACACAAGCGTATAGTACGATAGTAGCCAGTAGCTATTCAATAGTTCTATGTGAAAAGTAGCAGTGACTGTTACTTTTTAACATCACTAGTAGGAAACCCGACGGAGGATATCACCATGTTTTTCGAGTTGAAAACGCACAATATAGTTGCAGCTAGAAGTTACAGGATCATTTGTCTACGCACTGGTACGTTTTTTTTTTTTTTTTTTTGGATACGATCGGGGAAAAATGCACACCTTGCCCGGTTCGCATACGTACGTTAAACGTAATGGGTTTGCGTTCTTTGTTAAGTGTTTTAGTTGCTCCGACCACGCGTGATAAAAAAGTGAAATAATATGAAAAATCAATCATTTACGTTGTAACCGATTCGGTCTCAAAAGCGTGATATTTATTAAGTTGGTCGCATTCGCACAATGGATTCGTCGACCGTTTGCGAGACGGGTAACGGAATAACACGGGAAGGGGACATTATTTCAATTCGTTCGCGTCATGATGAGCTACCATAAGCCGTACCTATCTACCTACGTAGTTGTGCGCACCCATCCACCATGGCACTGATATTAATCACTATACGTTGCGCTGTACTGTCATGTATTGAAAACGAATGTGTACGTCTCCGCGTTTCAGCTGGTCGGTCGATCTCGGCCGATGATCCGCGTTTGCGGTGTCAAATCGAAAATTAAAACCTCCAAAAAAACACGTTCTGTTTGCACAGCACACGATTCTCTGCGCGTGCCACAACTCCGCGTCCAAACCCGCGACGGACACACGCATTAATCATCGGACGACGCGATCGCTCGGGCATCGTGTGCCTTGCGGGCTGCCTCCGGTGGTGCGGATAAAAGGTTTTTTCCATTCGCCTGGGCGTGACGGTTGAAATTCGGTTTTCGCGGTACTTGTGAAAATTGCGTTTGACGTACTATGGATTGTTTTATGACGTACACCGAAGTATGCGTTTGTTAATGCGTTATCAACATCTAGAAATACACGCATTTACAAGCGCAAAACCGTAAAATCTTAAAACGTTTTGCATGGAGTAACGGAAGAGGTGCCGCGGGTTGGACACCGGAATGTAAAAATATGTTGCGCATCGTAAATATTCGTTAACATGTTCACCGTTTTTGCAACAAATATGCGCGAAGAGGACGCGACGAGATGCAATAAAGGGAAGGGAAAGGAATAGTAAAACGTCGGATGACGTTAGAAAAAAACTCGACGCAGAACACGCACCCATGCATTCCGCTGCGGAAGTTAACCGTCGGAAGAGGAGAGTCTGACGGGTGATTTTCATTTCGATTTCCTTCGCGCATAGTTGCCGCGCATCGCGCTCATCGTTAACGCAAAGCACGCGATCGTCTTAAGAAAAATCAATTAAGCATGAAAATATGGTGTAATTAATTTATAGTATATTATTTTTAATTAGTTTTAAAAGAATTAGATTTTTGGCAGACTATTTTCATTTTTGGACTAACTGTGCGTCGTGCCCACACGGGAGTTTGTAATTTGCATTAAATTAAAGATGTGTAATTTGCATCAATCCAGGTGGTGGAAAGTAGTGTTAGTAATTTGCACCAAAATTAATGTATATTTGTTCGATTATCGAATATTCGGTATTATAATATTCGATTATTTCTCGGTACGTCGAGACTAGATAGACTCGAATGACAACAATAACTTTTTGCCTTGAATAATGAAATTATTATACTGTTATCATAAAATTATTGACTATTATTAGAACGTAGCTTCGAGTACCGTATAGACCTCGGTGTAAATAAATTAAATAACGGCTCAGAATTTAAAACCTAAAATGTTGTGTTATTAGCTTCTTATATCTCGACGTAGAGAAACTTGTACGTTGGTACTGTCGAAATACTAACGAAAAAATAATAAATTTTAATTTTGGTGCAAATTACAATTCCTATTTCTTTCTACCTGAGGGTGGTGTAGCAAATTACATATCCTTACTTCGGAGCAAACTACAAACGCGTTTCAAACATTTTGGTGCGAATTACACATGTCGTATATATTTTGGGTCAATTTCGGTTCAAATTGACTACAGCCGCCCACACAACCGTCACAACCGTGTAAACGTAAACACGTGCGCACGAGTACGCAATAATGCGCGTATCGCACAAGTGTGTTTTACATTACCATCACCGGCGCGCGCACGCGGTCGATCTAGGACCCGGCACGTGCACCTCTACCGGGTATCGGGGACAACGCCTAAGGGCGGTGACGGCGACCTCGATTGTTTACCACATGTTTTTAACGATGTCGTGTTTTCGATCGGACGGAAGAGCATCATCGTGCGCCAGCCCAAACCGATCACGTTATTGTTAACGTCGCACCTTTTTACGTCAACGCCGATGCAAACGTTGTACGAATAGAGGACACGCGGGCGGAAGGGATCAGGTGCAATAAGTAGGTACACCGAGTAGGTTTGCCGCCGAGTTCGCTCGTTCGCAGGCTCGTTCCGCATGAACGGGACCGGTGTACTCGCGCGTTCGTCTCGAAATCGTAGCCGTGCACCGTCGAACACAGGCGTAACGAAATACAAAGGATACAGAAGCGAACGATTTATTAATGACCCACCCAGTCAATCGATTCAGTGTTAGCGTTCACTCTATACCTCAAATTTTAAGGTTCGTACAAACCGCTGTCTTCGGACATACCTAACCAGTTACCAACAAGTGACCGAGTCTCGTCCACCACCCATCCTCTCTAAATTCCAGAAGCAACAGCTTCTGAAAATCATGGTTTGCGACGTCACTGATGTTCAATATCATAGCAAACACATATTTCACGCGGAACGGTTCCCATTCGTATGGTTCTCGTCGTGTCGGTGCTGTGCGCTATGGTGCGCTACCTCCTTCGATCCATCACCCTCAGGGCTCGTTTGTTCCGATGAGACGATCGTCTACGTAAAATCAACAATGGAAAACGCGGTTGATGATTATTTTCATTCGAAGCTAAATCGTCGGTGACCTCCTGTTAAAATTGCCTGACCACACCTAGGCTGAGCAACAGCTGTACTGCGTGCAGTGTACGCGCAGGGCCGGAAGCGATTAAACGTTTGAACAGGACTACGGGTAATCGTGGTCGGATTTTAGTATAGTGCTGAGCCCATCGTCAGTGTGTACATGTTTATATTTTATTGGTACGATTGAATTGCACGTAAAAATTTATTGACATTTCCGGGAAAGCAATATTTTATTCGAAAAAACTGTTGTAAAAATGTAATTGTATTAAAATAATAAACAAAACAATAACTAATATTAACTGCACATCAACACATTTCCGTTCGAGTCGTGATTTCCATCCGTACCGTAAATTATACGATTCGTAGTACAATAATGCGTCTGTTAAAAGGCAAGAAAAATCGTATTTCGTTTCCCGGTTTTTTGATACGACGTAATTAACGCTGCAGCTGCCGCGCAGTTAAACGCTACATCACGTCCGATGCGTGTGAAATGTTGACCACGGCGATTGGGAAGAAAACGACAGTATTGTTGTACGGGAATGTTAAAAAACGCATTTAAACTCGCCTCGCTCAGAGCCGAACGGAAGAAAACAGCGTTTTTTTTTAATTTCTTTTATTGCGTACCGGCATACTGTAATGCATGCGCGCGCGGCATCGAGTCTGTTAATTTTTTTTTTTTTCTTCTGCCGCCGTCGTTATTTTCGTGCCGTACAAACGCGACACGATTTGACAAATAGAACGCGCCGAATGAATTAGAATAAATTACGCGCGCGCGTGGAAAGGAACTACGACGTGTCGATCCGGTCGTACTGCGTCTACGAGTGCGGTTCGGTGGCCCTCCGCGTTGAATATCTGTCGTACGGTATATCCGATGTACGCGAGCCGTCGTCGTAATGCGTGACCCCACGTGCGCACCGAAATCGTTACGGCGTACAATATTCTGTTCGATTTTTTTTTCCATTGTGTTTTAATCGTAATGCCGTCGGCGGACGGGTCGCCGCGGTTACGTTCAAATGTTATGTTCAAACGTCTCGGCGGATTCACCGCAACATTTGCATGTTATTAATATCATCGTTGTAGTAACGTGCGGCGACGACGACGGCGTTCAACCGTACGCAATGCGATGACCGAATTGCGGTCGCGAGCTCGTGCACAGACGTTGTGCACTACTCGGCGCACAAGCGTTATAAACGCAACAGTGACAAAAACAATATACCAGTAACCAATCAACATAATTTTGGCTAAAGCTATCCTCCCGATTATTACGACCACTCGATAAATAATAATAACGATCGCGTGTCTTTAACATTTAGACAGAAACGTTTTTTTTTGCTTCATTTTTATGTAATGTTTTTTATTTATACTTCTCTCGCACGCGTCATCGCCACAATACCTGTTATTTTACGAGTAAAATAATAGTTTTCGAAAACACCGAACGACGTTTGTAAGGCCAAACGAAATGATGGTTCTCGGACGTACGTAACTACCAATATATAACAAGATCGTATCTTTTTCGAGGACGGGGGGGGGAGGAGAAATACATATTTAGCCGTATTTCGGAAAAACCGAATGAACTGACACCTGATCACTCCGTATTCATTATATTTATCGAGCATTTAAGATGACGGTTAGATAGTTCTGTTTTCAACATCTTCCATATCAAAACCTGATTGTACGCGTTGTGCACGCAGAGGAAAAATAAACAGCAAACATCACTCCGGGGTAAGATTTACGTACGAATGTGAGGCGTGTTCGTGTGCGTGTAAATATTACCATATCCGTTTGCCAGATAAAAATCATTTTCCCGGAATGGTGTGCATATGGTACAGTGTACTGTAGTCATAGAATTTTGATTACTGTGAATCAGGGGCGGACTGGCTCCTCCATAGCGGCCCGGGAATTTTTTTTCAAGCGGTCCATCGCCCATAAATTATTGTCTAAGGTTTTTTTTTTTGTGACACCGACGGCGATTCCGAAACTGCATAAGCATTATATTGACATCAGACATATTGTCCAAGATCAAATCTAATACACTATTACGGCATTTACGTTTAAAATACTACACATTTTCTCAGTTGAATATTCAAATTATAATTAATACCAACAGAATATAAATAAAACATTTTAGAAATACATGGTAATGATTATTGGCTCAAGGAATAAGTAATTTATGGGGTGTTTTGCTTTTTTGGGCTAAACGGTCTATCACAGTTTGGTTCGGTATATAACTTTTTTTTTCTGTAGCCATTAAAACAAAAGCTTCTAGGTTGTCCTGTGTCATACTGTTCCTATAAACAGTTTTCACCTGAAAAAGAAAATTGCACTAATTTTTATATTATAAAAAACAACTAAAAATGCAATAAATTAATATATATTTATTTTATTATTTAAAAATGTAATGTTTAATATCTGTTTTAATTTTGAGAAGGCTTGTTCACAAGCTACTTGCATAATGTATAAAGTTAATAATATCTTATAAGCTTTATATAGCATAACATATGCTTTACTATACATGTTATACTTATGTAATAAAGTAATAAAGCCACGATGATGAATTTTTGTAACTTATTTAGGTTTATGTCTTAATAACTCGTACACAGACACAGTTATAATAGTTTTTACTTATTACTTATAATTTTATATAAATATAGTTTTTGTGAAGCTTGTGTAGTTTTACAAATAGGTATAATTATTTGTATTAAGAAATAATACTCAGTTGAATTTTAAATATACTTTATTTCATAGTATTCAATACTTAAGTTCAACAAAACGATTTATAAATTTATTATATTTTATCATTCATCAAATAATAAATAATAATGAATATAGGCTGTAAAAATTACGGTCTTGCGCTGGTGGTCGACACGTAGTCGACCGACGTTGTGCGCGGTCCAGTTTAGACGCGGCTACACGGACAACGCACGTCGATTACGTCGAGACACTTAACGAGTTAAATAGACCAAAAGCTGAAAAACTATTATTATAATCTAAAAATCGTTATAAGTTACTTGTACAACCGAATTGTCCGGCCCGATAATTCGATTATCCGATCGGCCCATCGGGAAATTTTCCGATCTCCCAATCTGCCAGTCCGCTCCTGCTATGAATCCGTTTCCGATAAAATCACTTTTTCCCAACGAACGGTTGTACGGTACGCAAGGGCTTATAGGTCATCGACTTATAGTGGCATAAAGGCGATAATACTATTGACCAGAAAACGATCCAAATATCCAATCGATATTGTTCGCAGCTCGTAGACGTGTATGTTCAAATATCATGCCGGAAAGTCATGCGTTTGGGTGAATTTTTAAAAATTGCAATGGGTTTGAGCAATTTTGCATTTAGTTTATTTTTAGAAATTTTTAAAATTTAATTCTTAAGCTATAGGTATGTAAACGTACGTATGTATAGATATTTAATAATGTCCAATACCAGATAACAATATTATTATATCGATAAGATAGAGTATTGACTGTCGAAATAGAGTAGTATAGACGATTAACTTTAAAATTGTATGATGTAATTTTTGAAATATTATCTATTATAGATAAGAAAGGTAGAACTGATGTCAAAATGAGAGGGAAAATGGATTGATAAAATACAGCATCCCAGGATATTAAAAATAAATAAAAAAAATTACTAAAATAATTTCGGACATACACCTCTGAGACGTGACATGCAATTCGGACATTTTTTTTTTTTGACATGCAATTTGGATGTAGCCCTTTTCTAATTCGGTCGTATTCGAAACCAGTAATTACCACGCGCTGTTTTTCAGCAGTAGTAATTGCATACGCACAAACTAGTAATACATATTTAGCATCTTCAATTGATGACATTTTTATAATAAATATATAGACTAAATACTTAAAAGACAACAAATTTAAACAAAAAGTACACGTGATCACTGGAAAATAGTGTGCTCGTAACAGAATATTTCATACCAATAAATTTAAAGGGAATGCTAAAGAGCAAGCTCGAACGGTCGCGAACTGTTTCTCGAACATAGTAATGTAAACGACGATGCCGAATCAACAACGAATTCTCGTTCGCCAAGTGCGTATTTAGACTTACTTCTAGGGGGGGGGACTTACATTTTTTCTTTAATTCAAGCTCAAATTTTTGGTAATATTTAAATCTGGTGAATCTTTAATGTTTGTGGTTTTTTGTTTAATCTAATGCCGGATCCACTGAGAATCGACTTTGTGTAGTTCTTTTTTAACACTTGTCTATGTTTTGAAAGTTGCGCTTGTATTTTATTTGATTTTTCACCAAGTATGGACCCGACAAAAAGCTCGATTCAGTATTCACAACCACGCGTAATTTGATTCCGTCATAAAATGATCCACATCAAAAAAATTTGAAATTCGTATGTCACCTACAATCGATTCCTTAAATACGGATTCAGTGGGTAGGGCGATCGCCCTTTCGCCCCTCCTAAAACACGCCCCTGGCTAATGGCTAGCGTTTTTAGCGTGTTAACCGCGTCCGATTGATTGCACCGTGTTAACATCGCGGTGCGTTCGGAGGAATACGTTCGAAACGGGCGCCCTAACCCACACACGATAGTAAAACCGCACCCGTGCGCGGCTACGATCCTAGAACGGTTGTGCGCGTGCTACAACATAATATTTAAATTGTACACGTGCAGTACAACATGCGTACGCGCGGTCGAGTCCGTCTTCTTTGCGCGCTTATTTGCATATTACACGCGGCCGACGTTGAAAACGCTGAAACTCGTTTCGCGGCGCACAAAGGATTTCGCTGTCGTCCGTTTTATCAGTTGATCGCGATCGTATCCGAACACGTTAAACACGCGTATCGACCGTAAGCAATAATAGAAGCGCTATAGCGGCCGTCGGTCGTTTACGTGTTTAGCTACGCGCGTTTTTTGGTCTTTCCGCCGACGCCGTCGAATGTGTGTACGTTCAAGAAAATCGCCATACCATCCGCACCGTGTTGCCCACCAATCGCGCGATGACCACCGTTCGGGGCCGTATTAACGCATAGGCACTATAGGCGCTGTGCCTTGGGCCTACGAACTTTTTTGGGCATACGAAAATGTGTGACTACGATTTTTTTGTAGTATGCAAATTGGATAAAACATTTTTTTTATGATTTTTGACAATTTATATTATATATGTTTTGGATTAAAATGAATCTTTTTTTTTTTAACATTTGTTATAACTTTTATCGTATAAAAATGTATAATAGTTTTCATATAAAAATTTAGATTTGAGCTTAACACTGGATGAGATTCAAACACTTCCTCTCCTAAAGAGAAGGTTCCTTGATCATTTAAATACTAGACAACGGCCCTGCAAGAACTAGGGGCCTAGGGCCTACGATAGTGTTAATCCGGGCCTGCCACCATTTATACTCGGAGCCGCGTTTAACTGGTGGCAATTGCCCCGGGACGACAAATCTTATGATGTTTGACGGGGCGGCGAATTGCGATTGAAATTTCGGCCGAGCTGTTACGTTATTACGCGCGCGAAATTTAAAGAAATATTATCGTGACGCGCCGGGTGTGTGGGCGAACTGGTGAAAAGCGATAAGTCATACGGTTTGTTTTAACGAAAACATTTGGACGTGCGCGTTTCAAAGAACACTGCGCGCGCGCAATAATGTGCTGCATCATTGGTACATTAAACCCGACCGTTTCGACACTGAAATATGCTATATTATGCTCGTTATTCAAACTCGTAACGCGTTAATCATGACGCTCAAACATTTTTACCGTTTGTGATAATCGCGCTCGAATGGCCGACGATTTATCTCGATCCTACCGCGAGCTGCACTGTACGTTTTATTCGAATATGCTGACGTACAACGGTTTGGCCGTGGCCCGCTAAAGCTCCGATCGTTAAAATCAATTGAGTAACTTATTGTTCATCTATTATCAGGTAAATATGATTAGAATAATGTTCAGAATGGCTCGTGCAAAAATGTAAATATTTGAGAATGGAGAATCAGAAAAAATAGCCAACTGAAAGAATTATATCAATACCCGAGTGTTATAGAAGGAAAAACCGTGAGACGATTCACGTGGGCAGGACACGCAGGATGGCGTGTAAGGAATTATCGGTGCTGAGTTTAGTACTGGAAAATGTTCCACAAGGAAAAATACCACTGGGACGCACGAGATTACGATTTGAACCACAGGGTAAGAGAGGAAGTGGAAAGAGTAAGACCCGGAGAGGATCGGAAGGTAATATCATTTAAAAGTGAAAACTGGACGCAATTATGCTGAATGATAAGGTCTTGAAGGCCGGCTATCACGGAGAAGAAAAATTAATTTCGTTTCTCGTTTAGTACACGTTGTATGCTTATGGTGCTCAATCCATCATCCAATAATAATGTCGCTCTTCGGCCACAAGAAACCGCGGTCCATAGTAGGTTTTTAATCGTTAACGTTTTCTTCTATTAACCCGTCGGTTTATTTGCGTTTTACGAACATACATAATAATTTAATATCACGGAACACGCGGATATGTTGCAGGGCTGTAGAACAAACTGTCATTCGCACTAACCCGTAAAAATGTTGTACACCCGTAGTAGGGTTTTTCGATTCGCGCACCGTATAACATGATACACGGGGTATTGGAGGGTGGTGTGGACGGTATAATTGCTTCGTGATCGCGGTCAAAACTCAGTAGAGTAGGGCGAACGAGAGGAAAGGGGGAGGGGGGAAGAAAAATCAACGAAAACTCATCCGAAGCGTTTCATTTTTATCAATCGGAGACGAAAAACAGAAAAACAAAACAGTATACAAATATACCCGAACGAGAGACCAATGATGGCATCGGATTCGTTGCGGAGGATAAGATCCCCGACGCGGATCAACGGCGGTCGGACTTTTCGGCGGACAAACGGATTCCCACCGTTCGCACGGCGCACCTGCTAAATGTGGGCGGGTTCGGCGGCGGCGGCGGCGGCGGCGGTTCTCTCCCGACGAAATCCGTTGCCCGTTCAATCGCCGGCACGAGCAGCGACCGTGCGAACGTGTGTGCGCCGCGTGTGACTTCGTCGTGATAGCACATGAAACGGTTTCATACACATTCTGTGATTGTAGTGCTACCGTTGATCGTCGCCGCGATAGACGTGTCCGCGGGAACCGATCGATAACGAGACCGCGTCATAAATCGTAATAACATCGAATCGTCTTCCCTCTCGGTTTTCGTATAAATTTTTTTTTCGCTCCGTTTCGCACATCGCGTCTCCTGGTGGTCCTTCGGTGGACATTAACTGTCGATGGGTGTTGCGGTACAACGCGCCGCCGTCTACGCATAACGACAACAATCATATCGCGTTTTTTCCCGCACCACCGGCAGACGCGCGTGGTGTGTAACATGATAAATGGAGAACGGATCTCATTCCACCTTCAAACTGAACATCATCTCCCGTGAGTACCTGCGTATGATAGCGTATATATAGTATATTTATATGCTATTCTGTGTTGTGCCGGAGTGGCCGAACGTTTTTGTGCGGTTCATCTAGACGCTAATCGCGCGCCAACCCCTTAGAGCGCCTTTCGGAAACTATTCGTAAAACGATGAACGTCGCTACTGTCGATAGTGTTCGTTTTCGCGCCGCCACTCGCACTGCTCGTATGCTGTGTAAACCAGTACGTACGACAAGACTGCGGTTGTATTGCAAAGGTCTCGATGTCGTGTGGTAAACGTAAAACTTTGGCGAAATTCGCTATCTAGGGTTTCACGTACGGTCTGAAATTTGGGAGTGCTAAGATAGTTCACCCCAGGACAACCCGTGCCCCACTCCCTAGCCCAATACACATGCTTAGCGTAAAATATTTTCAAAATAATACAGCATTGAAGAAAATCGAAATACATTTTCGATAAAAAATATTTTACGATTCAATGAACAACGAACACGGGATTTCCTCCTTAGAAATGTACAACAAATTAACAATAACAATCATATTGATGTGTTATAACCCTTTGAAGAGGAAATTTCTTAAGACTTAAAAATCTTAAGACAACGTTTTTTTCTTATTATGCCCTGTAAAGACGTCAATTGACCTATTTCCGTTGTTTTCATCTTTATTGAATTTTTAAAAAATGTATGTTGATATTATCAATATGGACGTGATAATGAAATATTTACTGTTATCTATTAGCTATTTTAAAGTAATAAAAATAATTTACAGTGCTCACTTAATTTTAAAATAAAATTAATTTATGGTGTTCATAATTTGTATTTTTACTTCCTATACTGTAATATATAATCATGTTTTTGTTTTCACATCGAATAAGATTTATTTGAGTTAAATAATTTTATTTTTTTTTAAATCGTGTTATTGTTTCGCTAATTCGAATTAATAAAATACAAAAATTAATTTCTAAAAAGAGAATATTCATTAGTCTAAATTCACACCCTCACTACTTTAGTAAAAAAAAACCTGGTACGTCATTTGACGTCTTTACTATTTTAACACAAATATAAAACGTCAAACGACGTCTTTACTTTCAAAATACCAATATTTTTATAAAAAAAAATTCACTCTCTGAGTAATTCATAGAAAATAATATTTCCTCTACAAAGGATGTCTTCTTTTTTCTTTCTTCTGGATGTCTTCCTTAGAAATGTGCAACAAATTAACAATTACTTATCAACAATCGTATTGATATATTATAACAATATAAATTAATACGAATCCAAATCAAATAAAAAAATATGATTCTTTAAAATCATTACTTACCTCATATTTATGAATCTTGTATTACTTTTACTTAATCATTAGTGTGTTAATATTATTAAAACAGACCAAAATAAATGCATAAACGTGAAAATAATTATTTTTAAACAATATTGTTAAAATTAAAATAAACTAAGGATGTTAATTTATGACTTGGGGATACCAAACATCCCCTGGTATCTTCGTTTGTGTGCAAATATCACATTTAAAAATTCATGCTTGCTCTAAGAAAATCAAATTTATTATATAATATTATCCTTGTTTTTTTTTTTCAACAATGATTTCAACTTTTTACATAAATTATGAGGCTAAGCAAAAAATATAGTGACATTAGTGTTTTAAAGTCTATTAAAAAATAGAAGTACCAGTATTGGTTTTGCGGTCTAAAATAATTAAAAACAAATCTAAATTTTGTATATTCCTGTGAGGATTCAGTAATAATCTCATAATCATATGTATTAATCTTCTGATAAATTATTAAAAAACTGTAGATTACAGATAAATTGGGATTCATGAATTTAAATATAAAATAAATAAAATATTTGTATATTAAATTTTGTTATCTATAATCTATATTATGTAAATTGAATCTTCAAAATTATAACGTGTGCACAGTGTAGGGATAAAATATTCATTATTTATAATAAAAATAAACTTCGATAAAAATGTAAATATTTTTTGTGTCCTAATTGACTTTATTCGATGAAATTAATTCGTCAAAATAAACCTATTGAAGTTATATGTGCTCGAAATGACCCATAGTATTTGCATATAAATTACACAATGTCTTAAAAAGGCTGGAGAGACATAAATTTCCAGATATTTTTGAATACTTAAATGTGAAATTTGATTCACATAAATTATTTTAAAACATTAGAATTTTGTAATTTTAGGCCATATTTAGCGATTTATAAATATAATTAATATATCTTTTAAAATTCTCATTACGATTATACGGTTTAAATTCAAAAGATAGAAAAAACATAGTGTATATCTACACTTACGCTACTCTATATTCTGATACAGAGGTCTAGTGTACAAATTATTTTTACAAAAATAATCGTAGCGACCAAGATCGCTTGTAAATTATTTATAATATAATATTTATTTATTTATTCTACAATCTTTTTTTTTTTTTTTTTAATGTAACACGATAAAAAAAAAATCTGTTGGTAAATTTTCTATTTTATATTTTATTGATGTATATGTTACGGGTAAAGTTCGAAAATGGGTAGTTTACACATTACCCGGGTGAAGTACACCTTATTCATATGAATAGTATAATGTGTACATTATTCAGTGTGCTATGGATAAGATATGAAGTAGAAAAAAAACCAAACCATATTAACGCACTTTACTGAAGTTTAAAATTACACAGTAACAATGCACACGATTGATCATAATGTAGATTTATAATTTATCGTATTTTATCAATATTATCTACAGTTTATATTTTGTCGTATTTTATTTTATGTAAACGCTTTGTCCACTCAAAGGTTGATAATGTGCGAATCACCCGGTTGATGTGTCTAAAAAATAAACGTTTTACAAAAATATCCATTTTGTCCAATCCGCATGGATAGTGTTCACATTACCCGATGTGTACATTACCCGATTTTCGTACTCTACCCGTAAAATTTTAACATTATTGTGGATAGAATTTTTTTGAACGATTATATTCGAAACAATAGCTTTGTTCTGATAATACCGATGTTTTGTATAAAAAAAAAAAAAAAACTTAAGACAAAGTAGAATGTTTCGTGAAGATTCGCCGTTTACGCGTGCTGTGGTATAATAGTAATGACCGAATCATTAATGCATAATCACCGTAATTATTCCGCCGTAGTCATCCGATATGAAAGATACGCATGCTACGCAGATCATTATCAAATACACGCGAGAACGTTAAATATTCCAAACGTCTCGAAGTTTACTGAACGATCTTGCGTTGGCGTTCTTAAAACCGCCTCGAATGATCGCACGACACGTAACCTCCTGTACACGCCTAATCGAGTTCAAATAAACGCCGTCCGTTCGCCCCTTACCACGCGCGTTGATCCGTAAACACGCAGTGGCGTACATTCAATCTTTCCTCTGGGGGGGAGGATTTAACAAAAATAATCGTTATCTTTTTTTTTTTTTTTTGTTGCACAGATAAATAAGATAAATCCGAAATAACTACTATAATTAGATATTATTTTATACAACTTTTTTTTACCAATTTACAGTTTACCTTTACATTACAGTAAACTAATAGCTATTGGAATATAAAAACACCATGGTTAACAAAAATTTTCAAACACCTATCAATATAATTATTTAATTATCATAATATTTGTATAGTTGTATATTTTAAGTTCAAAGCGTAATAATGAAACCAAGAATATATTACACGTCATCAATAATAATACAATTTTTTTTTTTTTTGGCCCTAAGGGGGTGGTTTGAACTCGGGACCCCCCGTATGTACGCTACTGTACACACGCAACTGCGTTACACCGTAATATCATTACTGTCAACGGTGCGTGTATTCCAACGGCACGATCTATGGTAGCCCGAAACCCGACGTCCTATCCCATAACCGGTGCAGGGATTCCGGGGTCCCGTTGGGGCGTCGTCTCACGACGTCGAATATGATTTAACGTGCAGACTTCTGGCGATCGAGACGTCGCCGGCCAAAAATGGATAACGCGTGCTGCCGCGAACGGACAACGCGATCGTTAACACGCGGAGAAAAACGCACAACGATACCGATTTAACGTAACCGCGGTAGGCGCTCGCGGAACAATAAAACGAGTTCGGGTACGTCATTGTACACAGTATTTTCCGAGGTCGAAGGCCACGGCAAAGCGTTAATATTCAATAAAGTCGATTATAACGATGCGCGTGCGTGCGTATCGTGTATACACTCCGTAGGCGTAGCGATTCTTCGTCCGCGCGAACTCTAATAATAGTCGAAACGCGTGCGTTCACGACCATCGTTCGTGATCCGATCTTGCCGGCCCACCGCGTGTTCCTGGGACCGGCGAACCCCTTTATTCCCATCGTTTCTCCGGTAACGTTTTTTTAGCGAAATGAAATAGAAAACAATCGGCGGCCTTAATATTCCGCCGAAGAATGCGGCGAGAATTCGAATAATCCGGCTTTCCATATACGTTTCGGTTTGCTTCCGTTTCCACGCGCGCGCGCACGCACGCTCGTACACTGAATAAGCCTCGGTCGAACGCAACGTAAACGGACGGCCACGAGGAAACCGATTCCTGCGGGGTGAAATAAAAAAATGTTTATACCTATGTTTAATGTGTTTCTAATACGGGCCGAGCGTACGTTTTCTAAAAAACGATTTAGCGCGGTTCGTTTCACGAGCATAAAACGTTTAGAGTAAAAATAACGTCGTTATAATACACATCCGTCGACTTCTGGTAGGTCGACTATTATAATATGCGGCTGCTGCTTAAATCGTTAACGTTTTTTTTTTTTTTTAGTTTTTTTTTTCCCCCGTTGCGATCACGTGGAATTAAATGAATTCCCCCCCCCCTTTCCCACCAAATAAATGTCATCGCGTGTCGACCTAAAATGTTATAAAGATCTTGGAATTCGGTTTGATGTGTACGCGTCACGAGAGCTTTGGTTTGTTTTATAATTAATATTTAACGTTTCAATAAGCTGTGTACACGTAGCCAAGCAATAATAAAATCTTGCAGCGAGGACGATGTTGGCGATAATTAGTGCCTAGTGACAAACGTAGGCGCGTATTTCAAAGGGTGTTTAATTGATGAAGAATGATATAATTATTACATTTTTAAGACAATGAAATATTTATATATATATTTAGAAAGTATTCCGCACACGCATTTTTCCATTTGATAAATATATATACCGGGTCATTAAATACGTCGATCCTTCGAATGAAAAAAAAAAAATAAAAAATGTTTCGTAAAATTAATTTCTACTATCGGTTCAATTAATTGTTGATTTACGATACCATAAATCGACTGTACGGGTGTACAACTCTACGATATAGGATCTAATGCGGGCCAATAAGTTATTATTACTTACTGGGTGGTATGTTAAAACGAGAATTTCTAACGTAGTTACTTCACTGTGAACTCGGTGATAATTATCATAAATGTTTATTATTCCCATTGGACATTAATGTAATGCATTCGACGTAGTAGTATTTTTTTATTTTTTATTTTTTTTAAACGATTTGAACGTTTAACTTTTATTAGGTATGGACTAAAAGTTGACACGATGTTCAATAATGTTCGATTAAAATTAAGTTTATCGTGACGAAAAATTGTTAAACAAAAATATGGGGAAAAAATTGTATACATTAGTGATAATTTATATGTGTATATATTGCTGTATTGTTCACAAATTAGATTCGTCTAACAGCACTGAATGAAATATGTTTACTATTTATTGTTACGCAGAACCGAAAAATCAGAGATGCCGAAGACCGTTGACTCTGTTCTCGTTCATCACGGCTACGACCAGGGACGGTTCGCAGGTGACGGAAAAACGACTACAAGACGCTTCCGAGGTGTTAAAAGACGAATTTGCGAAAGGGACCGCGTTGAAATGCAAGGAAAAAAACGGTACACCATTTCAATAACATTTACTTCGATTTTACATTTTACGTAACCGTGTTTAATTTTCACGTACAGTTGCCGTCTACCCCATCGTTCACTTCACCGAGGATAGAAACGCATTGATGTCGGTGCTACAAGATCAAAAAGAATTAAGCGAACATTTCAAGTTACACCAAGGTGAACAGATCACTCTATAGGTCGTTGATATATAGTACACTGTAGTACATGAAATCACAAAAAAAATCTACGCGTACACGTTTTATACGCAATTATCGGATACATTTCACAAACCAACTCGGCCGATTACAAATTGGTTCGAATGATTTGTTACACACACAAATTGTGTACACGTGTTTCTGATCCACAAATTAACATAAATTATGTTAATTTTCGAATTTCCATTGCCTACTGAGTTAAACCAGTTATGTGTCATATCATTATCGTAATTACTTATTTTGCGGGAACCAATCACGAGATGTAGGGTAGGCACGTCGGATACGAATTATGTTGCGGTTGACGAAAGTTAATAATTTGTCCATCAAAATGTTAAAAAAAATGAACGGTTCACATTTCATTCGTGAGTATATTACAATTCGATTAAAGAAATGGTTAAAATTAATTTCAAACTTCACAGAAACGCATATGTTGTATAGAAAAATCAATGAATAACGTTCACGGGTGGTACAAAATACGATTCTGATGGCAGCGATAATTTCCAATTGTAAAAATACGAGTTTCAACGAGAATAATAATGTAAAATAACTGTTTATACGACCGACGTTATCGCTTGGTCAATCGCGTAGTTAACGATGTTATTCGCTATGACGTGCAGTTGTGTCGAATATAATACAATCGTCGTTATCCTACAACAAACAGAATCTCTTCAAATATCTGTACAGAGCGTTCTCACGTTCTTGTCTTTTTACGCGTTATTAAACACCGTACGATAAAACTCTTGGGGCAAGTCGATTCCAGCCCGCTCATTTTTCTTTTTACTACAGCACGGGCCAAGGGTGTACCTAAGGGGGGGGGTCGGGTCCGAACCTCCACATTAAAATTTCTAAATACTCAACGGTTTATTAGTAAATAGTATAATAATAGTATATAATGTATATTAATTTCCCATTATCTTCAATATACAAAGTTTATAGATTATATAATATACTTATAATTTACAAAACATACTATAGTATATTAACAGTAATTTGTTGGTATTGAGTTAAACTATAATTATAATTAGAGAACAGATAAAATACAATTTACGGACCCCCACCCCATAATAAATTCCTGGGTACGCTCCTGGCACGGGCAATGGATTATCATTATTATTATTATTATGGTTTTGAGTTATGTCCGGAGACTCTTGGAATTGTTTTCGATCGCACTCGAACCTTTAAATAACCGTCACTTCAGCCGCCGGCGGACGTGTGCTGTGTGCTGTGTTCGTCGACCGACTGGTAGTATTATCATAGTACTTGATATTTAACGTTTCCGCAGGCGTCTACCGAGAAATCAAAAGCATCGAATGTGAGGACGGACACGGCCCGTTCGTGACGACTTCGGCGAGCGTATCGTACATCGTTTCCGGATTCAAACTTCTCGACACCAGTCTGGTGGAGGTAAGTGACGATCATTCCGTACGCGCGTCCGATTTGTGTAACGAAGTCTCCGCGATAACGCTTTCAGGAGTAGAAAAAAAAAACGCCCCGTGAAACGATGTCCCGTCGAACGTCCGACGTGGTCTTGCGCGCTGCAGCCGTTTCTCACCGCGTGCAAATGACTCATTATTATTGTTCGTAATCAATAAGGATGAATGAATGATGAATAATATCGTTACGAAACGCGTGCGTACATGTTGCACATCTACCTAGTGAAATCGATCGTTTCGTAAAACGGAAACGGTTTTTTCGCTCCTCGAGAAATACGAGAACATGTGATTTCATAACGTGTAATTTTTTCACCACGCGTTCATTCACTTTGTGTACTGCACAAAATGTTCTTTACTTATTTTACTCAACATACATCCAA
Source organism: Sipha flava (assembly GCF_003268045.1). Classification (NCBI taxonomy): domain Eukaryota; kingdom Metazoa; phylum Arthropoda; class Insecta; order Hemiptera; family Aphididae; genus Sipha; species Sipha flava. The sequence goes on from NW_020273610.1 coordinate 722,715, forward strand.
CGAATTTTATCGGCGACTGTTAAATACTGCCTCCGGCTGATAAATAATTATACTATAATATTACACATATAATGCTGAAAGTAAATTTTACAGAAAAACGAACGGATATTATTTTGATAAACCTGGAAAATAGCCGTTGGCGACTGAGATAATCATGTAAATCTTAACGAAAATAACGTTTTATGATTGGTTGACGTTAAATTAAATAAGAGAGTACCTACGAAGTTCGTGTATCTGACCATCAGGGCCGAATTAACCTAGGCGCAAAAAGAACGTTTGTTCCAGAGTGGCGAATTTAGTGGGGTAGCATAAATAAATTGCCCAAAAAAAAAAAAATATTAAGCACAATAATTATTTAAGCAAAAGCTTTTTTTTTCAATTATAATTAGAACAATATGTAGGATGTTCCATAAAGTATGCAACTTTTGAATCTGGTGTCATTTTTATGTTTTATTGGTAGATCTGTTATTGTCATATATAGTATTTTCTATGACTCCGATTTGATTTTCAGTTATTGTTTTTTCAAATAATGAACTGTACAATTTAAAAATAGAAATAGAATACTTTTACTTCACTACTGAGAACACTAAAAACATCGTCTTTAAAGGCACCGTTTCCTAATATTGAAATAATTTTAAGAATTATATCAGCTTCAAATGCAAGTGGCAAAAGATCGTTTTCTGTTTTAAAACGGATAAAATATTATTTAAGAAAAAATTTCCAATTTATCAATTTTATGCATAGAATCTGATTTGGTTGAGGAAATTAAGTGGGAAGAAATGATAAAAAAAATAATAGTATTTCATTTTTCTAATTTATACATTTAAACCAGAAATTTTTTTTTTGGTCTCATTAAAACCTCATTTTTTTGAGGGAAAAGGGCAAAAATGATTTGCTCCAGGCAGGTCGTTATCGGCCCTTAATCCGGCACTGCTGACCACATATAAAAAAGAGGTCTATATAAAGAGGTAACTAATATAGTAGTGTGAAAAAGCTGTTTCCGTTTCATGAAACGATAAACTTCACACGATATGGCCATCACACAACTAATGGTTTTTTCGAACTAATTTAGTGTTCCTAAAATAGAAAATTTGTTTTTTGAACAACGGTGACTATTTTTAATTGTACCCATAGACGTTATTTTTACAAACAGAATTCGTTGAATAATTTTTTTTGAAATATTTAGGTAATGATCGAATCCTGGAAGGATTGGACAGGTGCTAGGCACATATATCTCCACATTCCGTACGAATTGGGTCTTCAGAGGATCTCGTTATTAAAAAAAGTCGCTCCGAATTCCTTGAACTCTTTTACGTACGTTGTGCTCGCTGAATGCCTAAATGTGGACACGGAAGAAAAAAAGGTAAATAAATTCCGTCAACGGGTGCATGTTACTGCGTATTGTCGCATGAACAAATAAATTATTTTGATCGTTAAATTGGAATTTCTAGATGATACTGATGGACTTCGTGCAGAGGATGAGAATAGAAAAATTCCTTTCCGGTTACCTCTCCGTTTACGAGCTTCTTAAGACATAACAACAATTAATGTTACTATTATATTATTACCATTATCACTGTCATTACGGTGCAGCGCTTATTAAACTCGCACTTGCAACTTAATACCTTTAGTGTTATATACTGTACATAGAGTTTTGATTCGGTTAATGTTTTGTTCGTGCAATTTTTGTTGTTGATTTTCAATATTTTTATGATGAGGATTTTGTACTAGTAGTTTTTTTTTTTTTTTTTTAATTATTTTTCAATATATACATTTACTTATAATAATAATTTATTGACAAATAAATTGTTATTATTTCAAAATATTTGTTGTTCGTCGATTATTTTGTTACTTCTATTGATTTGAATTGGAGTTGGATAACTATGATGGCACTGATATTGGTATTTATAGAAAATACACGTAACGTATTTACTTGTGTTTCCGCGGTAACGTATTAGGGAGATTTTAACGATAAAACATAATGTCAGTGGCCAGTTTATTTACTCGTACCATTTGTGCTGTTGGGAATTTAATAAAAACAAATTTAAAAATGGTAATTATAATTTTAAATAAATTTGAAATGATAATTCATTATAACATTTATGCACCTCCGCAAAGGCGCCGAAGAAAAAGTCAAAAGGAAGCAAAGGCGGCCGTTCAAGTGCTGGAATCGTGGATGGTGTGTCCATGGCTGAAATGTCTAGAGAACAACTGGAAGGATTTGCATCTAGAATGAAGAAAGAGTTAGAACGTGAGAGAGAAGAAAGGAATTTTTTTCAATTGGAAAGAGATAAAGTGCTAACGTTTTGGGAAATTACCAGACATGAGTTGGAAGAAAACAGAGCATCGTTGAGGTAAGACGATAGAAACTATGAAAATAATATGGGAAAATAAATTATTTATGTTTCGCGTTTTATTGCAGAAATAAGGATAGAGAGATTGAAGATATCGAAGAGAAGCACCAGGACGAAATAAAAGTTTATAAACAAAAGTTAAAACTTTTGATGTACGAACAACATGTTCATCTCTCAGAAGTACAAGTGAGTTAGTTATTTCTTATTTTTCATAATCCGTGGTTATAATTTAAAAAACGAGCGTACTTTCGTGTTATTTAGGCTGAAAACATAGTTTCACTGAAAATCGCCAACGACGAGCACATTAAAGAAGAAGAAGAGTTGGTGAAAGAAAACGATACGCTCAAGCAAGAAATAGTGGAAATAAATATGCGGCACATAGAAGAAATCAATAATATTCGGCTGGTTCGTGTATACGTGATTATGATATATATAATATGCAACCATTGATTGTAGTAATTTCACGCTCCGGGTTCTGTTGTTTGCGTTGCACAGGAACACGCCAGAGTAATGCGAGAGCTGAAAGATAGGTTTATCGTCGACTGTCAAGTGATCGAAAGCAAGTATCAAAAACGGATGGAAGATCTTAGAAATCGGATGAACTTGAAGAACAAAGTGGAGGTGGCAGAAACCGAAGCGAGGAAAAATAAGAGGATAGCGGAAATCATAGAAGACCATAATAACGCGTTCAACAATCTAAAAGAACATTACAACGATATAACGGTCAACAATTTAACGTTGATCGCCAGTTTAAAGGTTTGTGCTCAACCCATCCAACGTAATAATAATATTAATATTGTCAGTGGAGTATTTTTTCGGGGGTGGGGGAAGGGTCCCCGAGTTTCAACCCATCACTAGAAGAAAAGAAATGTTAAGGTTTATTGATGTTATCAATAAATAAAAAACTACTTAATAACAACTAAAGCAATTATTATTGAACTGATAAAAAAAATAAAACGTTTACTTTTTTTACTATAAATAATTTTTCATTTGTATTTATAAAATAATATAATTATTAAATCATACCTTATATATATTTTTAATTTTATAAAAATTACTTAATTTTTAGAAACAATTGTTAACCTCTCATAAAAAAATTGAAAATACGCTATTAAATATTATAATACGCGATTTTGCTTCTTTTAAAAACTAACGAAATATTATCTGGTGCTATTTACGTGCAGGAAAATCTATTGGAGTTGAAAGAAGACAAACAAAGAGCGGAGATGGATTTGAAAGAAGTGACGAAAGAAAATGAATCGTTAAAGGGGCCACTGGCGGAAGCACGAAACACTGTGGAAGAACTGACGCAGAAAATGGAGAATTATCATAAAGACAAACAACGGTTGATGGTAGGCGTAATAGTTAATTGAATGTAGCCTAGTGTTATAAGCAATAGGAAAATTCAAAAAAACGTTAGCGTATCGTTACATAAGGGAAGAGTTTTCCTGAAATATTTTTGTGCACGCGTCTATGAATGTGATGAAATGATTCTAATACTTACAGAAATTTCAATACGGCTCAAAAAAGTTTTTCGAAAATTTATTTATTCGTTTTGAAATATTCGATTCGATTTACGTTTTTTTGTTCATCTAACGATGCAAATTAATATTCAATAATTTGAAATTAACTTCAGATATTATTTTAGACTATAGTAAAAATGTTGTAAAAATTGAAAACATTTTTATATTTTACATATTTTAAAACGACCCATAATTTTATACAATATTATATTTTCATAATATTTCGTCGGTTAAGATAATCTCAATCTTATGCAAGAATTATTTGGAAAATAAATGAAATAATATACTATATCATAACGCATGCAATGAATCGCTGAACTTTTTCAATAAGTTAATTTTTTTAAAAAAAAGATTATATAATCCATAATTTAGTATTTATCTGCTGGTGAATACTACATAGATAAAAATGCAACAGGTTTCTTGAATTTAACGTTAGGTTAAACGACACGTTGGGTTTAATTTTTTTTTTATTACATTAATATTCTATTATTATATATTTAACATTCATAAATAAAATTGTGAGTTATCATGTACAAGCTTAACGTAAGTGACTCCATTACGTTTTATTTAACACTTAACACTAACCATTCAATATAACATTACATACGAAATAATATCTTAATGAATATTTCTAATACAAGAAGAAAATTTAATTGTAACTTACACATTGAACAGTTTTTAATTTTACAACTTCTTATTTTCGATTCGATCAACCGACAGTATTATTTGCTAATGATTTAACAGTTTTGTTTTTGTTAGGAAATAAAACGATTTAATAAAGTTAATTATATTGAAACTGATCAATCGATTTTTGCTGGTGTAGTGTCTCACTTGTCTGTGTTTTGTGGCCACAGGTTCTCACCAAACGTCTGAAACATTCGGCCGAGAAGTACAAGGATCTTCAGGTGAACTACGATGAGCTGAAAATGTTTTCGGAAAAAGTACATGAAAGACGTTTAAACCAGCGATTCCTTTTAGGCGGTCAACGAAACCCCATGGAGGTCAGGGAAGATCCGTGGGCCGATGGAAGGGGTTCCGTAGACGTTTTTATAGTGAAAATATTGAACACGCATAATCAATCATTTTGGAGAAATTATGAACGAAAAATAAAGTTTTCACCTGTCTCATAAAATTCGAAAACTAATGTGATAACTAATATTTCAGTAGTTAGTAATAAAATCGCGGTTTATATTGAGTGGGTAATATAATGGTGTAAGAAAACGATATTTAATGCTTTAAGACATAATAGACATATCTTCATAATGAATTTTAATGAGAAAATTCAATCCAGGGGTTCGCATACCACTATATTGTGAGCTATTAGCAGTGGTGGCACCAGGAACGGACCATGGTCTTGTCGGAAAACGCTCAACCCTACCAATGGCCGTACCACTGGCCTGACCTGAGACATAATAATTTAGTCATTTTCGCAAGCAGAATTATTTCAAAGTGGTTTTGTCTTAGCATTGTAATAATTGAAAATTTTAAAACAGATAAATTATTAATATTATTATTACTGTTAAGTATTTTTTATTTTTTTTTTTTGCTAAAATATTTTTTTCCGTGGCCCTGCCTAAAAAAAAAATCCTGGTACCACTACTGACCACTGGTAACCGCATAGCGATAATTTGATGCGTGAACGGTTCGCAGATGCAAGCCGATTTGGACGCGATGCACGACGAGCATTCGGACGGACTGGTGCGCTTACAGATGGAACACGGCAAGAAGCTGATGGGCATCGAGCACCGGCTGAGGCGGGCCAGGGAGACGATCGAGGAAAAGGATGCGCAGATCGCGAGGCTGATGGGAGCCGCGTCGGCGGACACGTCGATCGCGATGGCGATGAACGCGAAAACCGAGGTGAGACCGGTAGAGTGAAAACGCATCGGCTTTAAACGCGTTTATAAGGGGTCACAAAAATATATATTTTTGTGACCCCTTATATCACCAAGATTTTGAGCAACATTTTCGTTATGATAACGTAAAAAGTAGTGGTGAATTTAAACTATTAATGTCATTTATTGTATAACGTTTTTATTGGCAATCCTAAACTTTCATCAATTGTGATTTTCAACAATGATTATTGCTGTGATCATATTTACAATAACACCTTACCAGTTATTTTTTATATTGGCGGCCCTAAGAAGATGTGTGCCGGAGACCCTGGTTTTAATTTTGGGGGCGCCAAAGTTTGTGAAAGAGCCTTTTTTTCTTTTTCGTTCGTCGCACTTGATGCGAATATTTTCTGTCACTCATCATCATTAATGTTTTTGGACAGTAAATCTTCAAGTCCAATTCGTCATATACAAGTACATATAACATGTTGCATAATACCTTTATTTTTTTTTCTTCGATCCTTTCGACAAACACACATAATTCGTCAACTATTCTTTCGCACCGCAATAATTTTCTTTCTTTTGCGCCTTTTTTTTTTTTTTTTTTTTTTTTCGTTGTATTTCATGTTACTTCCACACGTGTACGACAAGTGTTTTGTAACATCAACTGGCGGATCCGCGATAAAGCGTAAAGCGCCTGCAACAACGTAGCCCGAAAGTGGCCGCCAAAGGTCCCTCACAGATATGCAGTCCTAACGCCGGGCCCGGGAAATATTGTTTTACGGTTCGCGCGAATAACGTCACTCTTTGCATTTCGCCGGATTGACTATGGCGGATTGATTTATTTTAATATCGTTTTAACGTCGACCGTGATTGCAGGCGTTGCTCGCCAAGAAAAACAAACAGATCGAACGCGCGTGGAACGACCTGAAGGCGGTGACGGACAAACACAACGAGCTGTGCAAACGGTTCGCGGCCACCCTCCAAGACCATGGGATCCAACAGCACGACGTTTTCGAACTGGTCCCTGTCGACCGACACGAGTATTTCGAGGGCGCATGAGGCGGCCGCTGCGAGAACGTCCGAACACACTTGTTTGCCTACGGGCGATTCATCGCGGAGCGTCGCCGAGCGCACAGAACACGTCGCGCACGATCTGTGGTTTCAACCGACCGGGTTGTCCACGTTGTTCGGTCCGCACCCCCGACGACCGTGTCGCCTTTGATCCCTGCGGCCGGCGGGGTATGTGTCTCGAACACGGACGTCCGGTTTAAGGGTAGAAAACGATTGCGTACGTTCGTTATCGGCGATACCTTTTTAAGCTGTACGATTTTACCCGAATTTTGACTGCATACACGATTGCGTACGAATTTTTAAACGTTGATGCCGATTTTCATACCGGCATTGGTGTATACCACATGCCTGTACGCGTGAACTTGAAAAAGTTAATATATACTTTGTGTTTTATCGCTTTTATTACCTATGTTTATTGTTAATGATATCAAATATATATAACAGATATAACGAAATTTCGTTGTTTCAGTTGTGTTATACGATATTTTCCGAGTTTCAGTAAAAGCAGTAGGTTATAGACGTCAGGGAATCCAAATTTAAGCATTTTCAAATAATTTATTAACAATAATTTTATTACAATAAAAACTAACGATTTTATTTATTTAATAATTACTTTTCTTTTGTTAAGTTATCCTCGTTTAAATTATAAATTATTATAGAACTGTAGTAACTTAGTACATGTGTTCTATATTTAGATATATTTATTTTTTATTTTTTTATTTAGTTTTTAAATATAATACGGTGGAATTAGTTAATTTGACAACGTTGCATACAATTTCGTTGTACAATCGTGTTTTTTATTTTTCTTACCCATCTTTTTGATACTCATCTACAAACATACGCAATCGTTTTGCCAAAAAGAACAAATGTACGCAATCGTGTTCTACCCCGGTGTAAACGATCCTGGACTTCGTGGTCAATTTCATCGGTCCTGACGCGGGGAACAACACGATCCATAATTTGAACCCGTGCAACCGTTGACTTTGCGTACTACGGTGAAATCGATGGTCTAGTTGTCCGATACCGGACAAAAGTGAAACCTTTAAACCAGTGCATTTTTTAACTAGACGACAGAAATGTCGCCCAGTGATTATACTTTGTCGACAATATTTTGAAAGATTGGGCAAAATAATGCAAAACAAACGTGTAATACTATAATCGTACTATGGTATTCCATTGACTATTTTGAGAAAAACATTTTTTGTCATCCTGTGAAAATTCCTTATAAAATGCACTGCTTTGAACAACGTTCGACCGAATTACAATTTTACCATAGGATTCGGATTTATTTTTATGGAAATATGTACAGCCTTTAGGTTTTCGTCCAAATGCATTTGTACGTTAATTATGAATTCATTATTCCATATTAATGGCGTGCGGATGACTTTCAATATAAGCATTACTGCATTTACAAATAAATATGGAACTTTTTTGATGTTGATATGTAAACAATACTTTTAAAATATATAATAAAATGTAATATTATTTTCTCAATGTATATATAGTTAAATTTAACATGTGAATTTATTTATTTCATTTAGAATCACAATGTAATCATAGCATATTTAACAATACTATAACATTAATATAATATATTTTGAATAATAAATTTAACACATAAAAATAATTTTAAATAATAAATGGTAATTTTATATCAGATTAGTACACATTCATGGCTGTGATAAAATTGTATATTTGACTAATAATAAAAAAAAATAAAATGTAATAATTATATTTCCAAAAAAATAATTTCAATTACAATTCCTCATGTTATTAATTATTATTTGATATTTAATGTCATTGTCACATAGCAACTCTTCAGTTCTGAGTAAATGGTTGGTTATTTCAAGTAAAGCCTATCCCATATACCAGGCATATAATCGTTAATTGATACTTTACAAGTCATGTAGGAAGTGTTCAATTATTTTTACTCTACCAGTCACTCATTGTTTTTCATCGGTTATCGGTGAATGTTACAAGAGTCAAATTAAATAAAAATAATTGTATATATTGATCGGCAAGTATATGGAGTCATGTAAGAACAACATAATCAAAATGATAGACAATTCAAAATATTAAGCAAACATGATTCTTGCCAAGAACACAAGTCATGTAGGACCAGTTTAACATACAAACAAAATATTATAATTACAACCACATAAGTATTAAAAAATGTTAAAATCACAATAATTTGTTAGATTTAATATAATAATTTGTAATGTAATTGTAAATCAAATATCAATAATATACTTATTGAATAAATAATAATAACAATACAAATATAATTTGTAAAAATAACAAAATATAAATCATAATGCAATAAAATATAAAAAGTAATAATTTTTTTTCCTTAATAACACCTCTTAAGTCACAAAATGCCTGACCAAAGATCATCAAGCACATTCTTCTTTTTAGTTTGTTGGCAGCCAATGTCTTTGTTCGGAGATTTCTGCAGCATTGCAGTATCAGTTGTTTGTTGTTGAAACCACGGAGGTGAATTATTCATTTTAGGTTGTTGGCAACCAAAGTCTTTGTTCGGAGATTTCTGCAGCATTTCAGTATCGGTTGTTTGTTGTTGAAACCACGGAGGTGAACTATTAGGAGTAGTGTTGTTGACAGGACCGTCATCTAGTGTGTCAGCAGTAAAATAATCCATAATTTCAGGAGAGCCTGCAGCTGTTTTTAAATCTATAACACTAGGTATAATATTATTAATATTATTAACAACCGAACTACTTTTTCGGTTAATTTCCATTAGATCAACTTGCTGTGGCTGTTTTTCATCATTATCAGGATAGTCTATTTGGGTGTCAGCATCAAAAACATCTACAGCACTAGGAGATCCCATTTCTAGACGTTCATCAGAGGTACCACGATCAATATTAATGATATGGGAGCTGCTTTTATCATCCATTTTTATATTTTTATCCAGTCTATTCAGTTCCTTACCTTCATTGTTTTGTTTTACAATTTCTACGTCATCAACTCTCTGTTCCTCTTCTTCAGGCAAGATTGAACACCATTTATTGTCACTAGACTGCATCGTTCTTGGTCGTCTCTTTTTTATTACCACTGGAGTGTCATTTAACTGTTTACCATAAGGCGTAGTGTTTGACTTGGCTTTTCGACCTCGCTGTTGAACAGTTATTTCCCGCGATTCGGTATCGGTAACAGCCATCGACCCGATGCGTTGTTGTTGTTGTTTCAGCTCGGATAACTCTTGTTGTATTGCGACCAGTCGTCGTTTTTTCGCGTTCAACACCTCAACGAATCGGGAAATCAGCCTGCGATCATCTTGCTGTCGGCTGTCGGCCGCTGATCGCAACCGATCCAACAGCCGACGGTTGTCGTCCAACAGCTGCTCAGCATTCGCGGCCGCCCGGAGGTCGGCCTGTCGGTGTCGTTCGCGTTCTTCCAACAGACACCGGATCAGAGGCCCGATGAACCTGGAGCTCACGGGCGCCAGACTTGCTAGACCGTGGCCGGGCACCCTAAACAGCTGCACGGAGCCCAGGACCGTCAGGCCGATCGGGCGCAGTTTCATTTTCCACGAGAGCCGCAGCGACAATGGTGCCGGGTCGTTTCCGCCGCTGGGCGTCTGCAAAGCGTACACGTATTCGGCGGCACGCGTCCCGTCGTCGTCGCCGCGACCGAACAGTGCGGCACGCGCGTCCCGCAGCCACACGCGTACGTTTTCCGCATCGTCGCCGGTACTGGACTTGACACGTCCGCCGCTGGCCGTCGCGGCTTGTTCCCGGAGCACGCACCCTTCGTACGCGCCGTTCGAATCCGCCGCTGCGCCGTGCCCGACGATCACGGCGTTGGCCCGGAACACCGTCGTCCGCTGTCGGTCGAAAAACGTCGCTTTCAGGTGCACCGCAGTCGCAACCGCCGCGCCCGGCCACTGGCAGGATAACGTCGCGTACTCGTCATCGTTATCGTCGTCGTCGTCGTCGTCGTCGTGGTCGACTTCCATCGGGTTTTCGGTCGCCGTCGAGCCGCTAAAATACACAATACGCCCGGAACCTTGTCGAACGTCACGAATTTCATTGTCCGCGCTGCAAACCGACCACCGTTATCAGTTGATAATGTTATCGTGATAACGGTTCGGCAACGTTCACGTTTTCGCGTTGCCGCACCCGTTCCGCTTCAACGCGTACCGGTGCCTCGTCTGTAGCTCAGCAGTTCATGTACAGATGGTGTTGCTTGTCCGGCGCGCACAACCATTTCATTACTCCGTTAATCCATTACAATAGTAAGAAATATCCATTCATATTTTTCAGTTACATTTATTTTATTTTGATTTTTATATTTTACAACACTAAAAGAAAAAAAAAAAAAACAAATACCCCGCGTGAAGTTCAAATCGCCTTTATCGATATCTATGAATCAGTGGCGGACGCAGGGAGGGGTTTAAGGGGTTCAAATCCCCCCCTGAAATTAATGGATGATTAATTTCAAACGTAGTTATCCTATCTTATGTACCATAAAAAAAAAATTAATTGTTCAAAATACGATTAAAATATGCTAAAAAAAAAAAATGTTTTGTTAAGAAAAATGAATTTGTAATAATTTGTAATTTTCCAAATGTTTTAAAAGGTATTGGTACTTAAAACTCAGATTTTTGAAATTCCATGATGGCAATACTGCGCAAAAATAATACGTGTTTGTAAGTCGCTTATTATCAGTAAGTAAAAATAAGTAAAAATACGTAATCGATATAATATTATTTAATATGGTAAATTATGATTGACGGTTTCCCTAAATTTTGTGTTGTATGGTCATGTGATAACGATCGACAATAGTCAATTATTTTGAAATAACGGTAATCAGGCCCGTATTTAGAGGGGGCACGGGTAGGCACATGTCCGGAGGCGGCAAAATATTTTAGAAAAATTAATTTTAAAAATGATGTACCTAATGAAAAAATATAAAATAAAACAATAAAAAAAATAAAATAGTATGTTTTATTATGTTATAATTTGTTTAATTTTTTAATTAAAAAAAGTATTAAACGATTTTCATTTATAAGTTATATTTGAATACATGTATTAAAGACTCTTGATTATGGACGAAATAATAAGTGTTATATATTATTATTATTTATTTATTTTCTTTTTGGGAGGGAGGCTTATGTAATATGCCTGAGGGCGTCAAATTTTTAAATACGGGCCTGACGGTAATTATTCTTATTTTTTCAAAACCCCCCCGAAATTTCTTTCTCCGCCCGCCCCTGCTATGAATGTAACTTTTTTGTCCAGTGTTCATTTTATTTACTCCAGAAAACGGTTTTCTTGGATTTATAAGAAATAGTGAACGCTAATAACTCTTGAGGATTAACTGTATGTAATATTCCTACACATTCAAAACAGGCAAAAACATCTAAAGTTAAGCTTTATGTTTTTATGACCATTATCATAAATCGGATTTGTAAATTTGTACCTCACTTAACACTTATTGTAGCGAAAAAAAAATTAAATGTACGAGTATGCGCAAACGCATTAACTTACGAGCCTTTGTTATAGCGTATTATAATTTATAAGTTTATTTAATCGCATTTATTTAATTAATTTACATAAGTACTCGATCGCGGTCGGCATGCCCACGGGTCTTACAACATGTGCTTATTGCAGACTGTACTCGGTGAACTTTATCACGGAAGCGGGCGAGATGTATTCAAACTTTCAAACATTCCGAGTAAGACGATCAAATTCCTATGGGGAATTATGGTTTTTTCTCTTTGAATCGTTTAATAACCAGTAACCGGTACGCCATATGCGCTTTTAATTCTGGAACCGTGGCACTGTTATGGTTTATTGTACGTAAATGCAATACAAAACAAACGGAGATCTAGCGGTGCGGTTCTACACCGAGTAAGTACAAACGAAAACGTGTTGTTTGCCCAACCGTTTTCCGTATAAACGTCGAAAAGTTTATAATTATTATTATCATTTATTTCCCCCCCCCCCTCCCACCGCTGAAACGTCTTCGCGTTTTTTAACGATCTTTCTTCTTTTCCGCGATCGTTTTTTTAAAGACCGCTATACGCGTAGCCCGTAAATGCCATAGTTTTTCTTCTCGCGCCTTCTCACGACCCGGTATTTTCGGTTTCTTTGCATCCGTACGTGACTGGACGTACGCGATCCGTTCGCCCCGGCGCATCGCCGTCTCTCGTTCGCGGCACGCGCATTGTTCTTCGCTCGGCCGCGCCCGTTGAACACCGTCGTACGTACAACAGTGGACATGATTGCCGGCCAATTACGCGCCCGGTGAGTGCACGTCGTTATTACATTTTTATTGTTTTCTCCTCCGCCGCGGACCCAAATAAAACAGGTTACGCTCGCGCAGCGTCCGGTCGCTCGCGCGCGTTCGGGACACGCACAGGAGCGGCTCCGGAGCCTTGGTCAGGGGGAACGGCGAGTTATAGTTTCACGAAATCGCATAGCAAAAAGAAAACAACAATTTTTACAACACAAAATTCAAGTCGTATATTTTTGACAAAAATATCAATGATATGATCTATTTGATCTAGAATATCATCTACCTTATGGCAAACATTAATTACACGTAACGCTGATAGTCTATCTTCAGTCGTCCTTGAACGGCAGCCAGGTTGATAGTCTCGGGAGTGCGGAGAAACTCCTTTCAACCGTCATACCTCTACGGCACTATCTACATACTTGTGCGCGTCGAGTGGTAGTCCATATTATAATATGCATTTTTTGTTAACAATGTACATTTTTTCAAAAGTACGGTACGGGCTTGGGGGGACCGTGGCCCCTAGGTCTCCCCCTGGAGCTGCCCTTGATTACTTTGCGCGGACAATCCGAACAAATGGATAATGATCGAAACCAGGGCTTATTTTAACGTGCATCTGAACACATTTGTCGTGTAACTCTAAATGAAAAATGCGCAGCTCTAATTAAAAAAAAAAAATGCGCAGTTGTTAATACTATCCATAAATAAAATTTCTCGCGATAATTAACTGTAGTTATTAACTTCATGGTCGAGTACAGGTGGAGTCAAAGGCAGGTCCATCAATTATCAGTTTATGTTTATTAACACTGAGTTATTATTATTATTATTATTAGTAGTAGTATTATTATTATTGTTTTATTATCATTATATTATTCCACGACCGCAGCGGGGTTTATAATCCTGAACAGGGAGCAATAATGTTGAGAGTATGGAGAGAAGGTTGAGTTTTAAGTTTTGCGCACTTTTAAGAAAACCATAAAATAAGCCTTGATCAAAACTGAAATCGAACGCACGAATCGGGGACGTGGCGAACAAAAGCGTTACGACCGAATCCGTTGACGAGAACGTGGAAAAAAATGACATGTCACGAAAAACCGGGCGTCGTTGCAATCGGTGCCGAATTACCTGTTGGGCGGAATAGGTGCCTCCGCCTAAGGCCTCAATCGTTTAAGAGGCCCTGTGAAAACGGAAAACTATATTTTTTCTTATTTAATAATACCTGTATTTTATATACGAATTCACAGGACGAAAGCCATTATGACATAGTTATATGCAGTAGTAATAAAAAAATTGTTTTGAAAAAATAGAAATAATAAAATAATTAATTAATTTAAAAAAAAAATTAATAAACACGATTTTATTTATTAATAATAGTCGGTTATTATCAAAGCTGTTTATTTTAATTATTGGATAGCAATGATGTATGAAAAACATAATTTTGTAGGGCCCTTCATTTTAATCGCCTAGGGGTCCACAAATGTTTAATGCGGCACTGGTTGTAATAATAGTAAAACGAGTGCTAGCACGTTGCACGGTAGTTATACCTGATCGCGACGCCGACACGATCACCAGGGCCGTAGCAACCAAATATTGCGCTCGGGGCGAAACTTCAAAATGCGGCCTTAAGCATTTTTAAATTCATAAAAAACTCACAAAACACTGAATATTTTTTATAAACGTAATATAAATAATAAATGTTCCTTATAATCGTGTAAGCGTCTGCTAATTTTATTTAAATCAATAACTTATAAAAATATAAATATACATAATAATTATAAGTAGATTCATAGATGTAACATAATAATATTTATAAATTATATAAGTAAATGTATAAGTACATAATATTACTTTTACTTATGAGTAATATAAGTTATGAGTAACAATTAAATTGAAATTTTTTCGTTTTTGCGCCCGGGGCATAGGCTCCTCTAACCCTCCCCACCCCTTTGGCATGGCCCTGGCCGCGGCCGAACACCAGCAGCGATTCGACGGTAAAAAGCGATCCGCCGGACGTTTCGTTTCCGGAACGTGCAGAGCGGGTTACGCCCGTCGGACTAATGCGCGCGCGTACGCGTCAGAAGTGCGCACGTGCTCGACGAACAGCAATTAAACCGACCGCGATCGGTGTGCGATCATCATCATTTCAGTACGCGTTTGATCGACGGTCCGCCGACGCGTATTATCAAAATTGTTTCTACGTGTTTCGGGTCCGTCCGATTAATTAGGTAAATCCTGACCATCTGGGCTTGCCGCAAACCCGTAATACCGCTATAGCGCGTGCATCATTAGCCCGCCGTTCCACTAACGTGAAAATAAAGATCCTTCGATAAAAACCGATCGGATCTTTAAAAGGACCTAGTCCGTTCGAGTATGGAGTATGTATGATTTTCGGTAGTTTTCATAGGTTTCGATCCGTAGTACTTAATTCACCGATCTTTTAGCAATTCTTAATAGACCACGGTTTTTTAACTCGTGTTATTGACGTACTCGTATTATCATTATCGTTATTGCTATTGTGTTATTATTACGATGTAAAAACATTATTCCGACCACGCGTCCGGGGCACGTGCCGGCAGCTATTATTATGTTGACCGACGGCAATACTTTTATTTACGCGAGCCGTGCGTTCGCAGGGCATTATTTTAGTGCCCATATTTTATTGACTTATCGAATGTCGAAAAACCGTTTTTGTAGCCCTCCGCCTTCACTTTAAATGTTCCTCTCAATTACGTGTGTATCTTTGATCAAGAGTTCAATATTATTTACTAGCATTGCGCCCCGAGTTGGTAGGTTTTTGTAGTATAATACCATCGTGACGGATTGATGAATAATAATTGGTGAACTTACTCATTGATTTTGCTACTCGTTTTTAAGGGTACACTTACAAGTAACAATACACGAAGTACATTTTTATACATATAGATATCAAACGCCTGCAGAATATTGACACTTGAACGAGAATTCAAATACATACGTGATAATAAATATAATTCAAACGTGACGATAGTTTTAAAACGACTTCTAAATAACCGGTTAACGAGTATTTTATTCAGCGGAATCTAAAAAGTCATCAGTAAACAGAGACAGCTATTTCATTTGTGATCCGTTTCAAATCATGCGACGATTTGTCCTTCCTTATATAAATATATTTATATATATCTTGTGTGAAGAGGCTATTCATTCATGCGGTACTCCAAGGGTTGAGATGACTAGAATAGGATATTAGTTATGCCGAGGAGGTCTTACCGTGATCGTTTTCTTTTAACCGTTTTCGAACCTTTGTGGGTTTCCGGGAATGTGTTCTTGAGGTTATTTATTTCAAACGCTTGAGGATTTTCGTGATCAAAAAGCCAATAATGGAGTTTTATCCCTACGAGAAACGCGTTTGTAATATTTGGTGGAAATCACTATTTGTGAAATCACCTTTGTTTTGATCTTCTGGCATTTATTACTCTTTAAGAGTTTTCACGACCATAATTCACTCTTCTCTGTTAAGAACTATCATCATCCATTTTTGTACCTTTATTTTCTCGATATCTTCTTCCGCTATGTCCATCCATCTCTTCCTAAAACGTTCGCGATGTCGTTTAATGACCATGTATATGTAATGTGAAAAACGTAACTCGGTGCTGCTTTCACGATGTTTCCTCGTGGATTTTTCGTCCTCGAGTTTGGGTTGGATTAGTTCATTGCCGACCGTCCAAGTCGTACAGGTCGAAACACCTAAACAAATTAGCTGTTGCAAAACGCATCGTGCGCTGTACTCGTTTCCTCTCAGCGTATACGCGTTCGACGCCGATAAAATAGATCGTATCTCAGACTCGATCACAGTGGTCCGCGCGTTCCGGAAGTCAAGACGGACGTGAGGGGACAACGCTTATTGTACACGAGAGCAGCACAATGTACCTTCGCACGCGCTTGTTTTTCGTGTACAACGTTACGGACATACGTCATGTGTATTATTATCGTACGTTATGCGCACCTGTTGAGCAGCACTGTCTAGGTGCAGTGCATTGGAAAATCGGGCTACTGATTATGGGGAGCGGGTGGTGGATACTGCTGTTACGCGCGTACGAGCTGGAGGAGGTGCGCATAACGGAGGGCGTATTTAGGCTTACTTCTAGGAGGGGGGGGGGTGACTCAAATTTTTTCTTTAATTCAGGCTCAAAATTTACAAATAAAATTGTTGGTAATATTTAAATCTGATGAATCCTTAATATTTGTGTTGTATTTTTTTTAATCTAATGCCGCATCCACTTAGAATCGACTATTGTGTAGTTCTTTTTTAACATATATCTGTGTTTTGAAAGTTACGTTTGTGTTTTATTTGATTTTTAACTAAGTATGGACGAAACAAAATTCCGATTCAGTGTTCACAGCCCGCGTATGTACTTTGATATTATTATAAAATTATCAACATTAAGAAAATTTAAAATGTGTATTTCACTTATAATCAATTCCTTAAATATGGATTCAAGGGGAGTGATCGCCCTTTCGCCTCCCCCCTAAAATACGCCCATGCGAGGGTAGAATAGAAATATACTATGCAATAGTAATACATTTACACAAATTACTAATATCTATATTATGTATATTTTAAATAGCACAGTATTACTTATATTTGGGTAAAACACGATTGCTACACAAATTTACGCGATCGTGTTCTAGCCTTATATTTAAATTTTATAACTATCAATTGTAAATTATATATAAATTTAAAAAATAACTAAAATATAATCAGCTGGAACAAGTTCTTGATTCTTATCGCCTTGTAACATGCAGAGCGGTAGTTTCGACTTTTTCGTGGTATTTACGAACGAAATAATACGTATTACAGTCATGCAGTCGTACAAGAAAAATTATAATTATATATTTTTTATTTTACGTTGATCCTCAAAAATTTGCCTCCCCGGGGCAATCGACCCCTCCTAACCTTGCCCTCCGTTAAACGCGGCTCCAGGGGGTGAGCGTACTTCTGCTTCGAGACGACTACGACGACGACGACCGCGGAGACGACGCGGAGCTCGCTAACGACCTTTCGACCTCGATCGTTCCCGCGGCGGGTCGGGTTTAGATCTCAATCTGCGCGCACATGGCACAAGTCGACGGGAACGAAAAATCACCGCGTGTACCGCGGGGTCGCGGTGCAGGATCGGAGGACGACGCGCGCGCGAGTGGAAGGAGATGAACGAGAACAACTGCTGCACCGCGGACACAACCCATTATTAATATTATATCCAACGGCCGAAACAATGCGTGTACGCGCGCATATACGCCACGTATTGTTACAATATCACGTGTCCGCCTGTATACCTACATGTACTGCACGTACACGTGGTATTACGATACGGCCGCCGGGCCGCTTATCGGTTCCATCCGTGCGGCGGCCCGACAAATTGAAATTCCCGTCACCGGAAACACACATCACGCGCGCAGCTGTGTACTATTCGGCGTGCCGATCGATCGATCGATCGATCGTCGGACCATGCGCAACGTACCGTATTAATAATATTACCGTCACCGTTGTGGGCAAAGGACCGGTCTCGAAGGACTATTGTTACCGGACCAGCGCACCGTTGCCGAGGCCACGACCACCGGCGACTGCCTGCACCACGATCGTTTAGCGTACGCATTTTGTTGTTGTTTGCTGTTGTTATCATCATCTTTATAATGTGTTATTAACGCGGTTTCGGCACGCGAAGCCGGTTACCGGTACGGGTCCGCGTTGGGCTAGGTTAGGTCAAAGTGAAGTGTTCAGGTACGACCCCGAGAAACGCTACTATAATACACTATAATCTACGCCTTATACCGAAAAATAATGAATCCGAAACGGTTACGGACGTCCAAACAGGGTCCTCAATTGTATACAGGGGTTTAAGTCGACAAGGTTTCAAGAAGGGTGGTTTCGTCTTTCGCTTACTACACGTGCACGTCATCTTGTGCAAAGGAATGACCTGCTGTACGAGTAGTTCATGTGTAGAAAACTATAAACAGAAAAGTTCATAAAACGCGCAACATGTTTTATGTGCTATTCGATTTAAAGATTAAAAGCTATAAAAACAATGTCGAGCGTTACCCAAAAACACACCGAAAATCAAAAAAAGTTCATAACAACGTCACTTTTTAATCGGTACGATCAACGAGTGCAGTGGACAGCACACACGCGACAATTATCAGTACAACGCTAACAAATCACTTTTGCGTAAACCGCACGAAAACCGCAACAGCAACAGAATAAAAACAAAGAAATAAATAAAATATTATGAGTGGTTATTCCAACAAGCATCCGACAAGTCTATCTAAATGTTGTTGTGAGGTTTTCGAAAAATCTTGCTAACATTGTAATACTAACTTCACGGCCCTGATAGGTACGCGTATATTAGCGCGATCGCGTGTCGTATTCTTACATTCTTATTCGTTGAACGTTTCTTGGTTTTTTTTTTCTTACGCGCATAAACATTAATACGTACGGAAAAAAAAGTTGGTTGATTATTTTAGATCAACAGGAAATAATATGTTACGCAGGCATATGCGCCAGATGCGTACAGTTTATTACGAGCGAACGGTTTTCGTCTTTCTAAACGCACCGTAATAACATTATACATATTTTGTCGTTTCCTACACGCGAACGCGTGCGCGCGTTATGCATATATATTTCGTAAATTATATACGGTCACATAACGAATGACTACTATAACGCGCG
Source organism: Sipha flava (assembly GCF_003268045.1). Lineage (NCBI taxonomy): Eukaryota > Metazoa > Arthropoda > Insecta > Hemiptera > Aphididae > Sipha > Sipha flava. The sequence continues at coordinate 742,462 of NW_020273610.1, forward strand.
TGTGTGCAATGGTTTGTAGTGAATGTGCGATGATGCGATTTTACGATGATCCGAAGGTCGAATTTTCGCAACAAAATCACTATGCACACATGTCATATTTGCTCAGAATATTATTAATGTTACGGCTCGTGTGCAAGCGCGCAACGAGTAACCATCGATTCGTTCGATTTTAAGCTCCGCACAAACGTCGACAGTGGTAACGGACGTTCCGGAATTTTATTTTTCTTGTTCGGTGATCGAACCTACGGGTAGGTAAACACGCACATGACGGTTTATCGATTTCGAGAACGAGACAAGATAAATAGTGAACATTTTTTTTCTCCCGATTTTCCCAGTAGTTTTCCGACATTGCGGAAAAACCTGAAAACAAACGAACGTGTTAAACATCGTTCGACGAACGTTTTGAAGTGTACATTAATCATGCGAGTGTACGGGAAACGATGAAACACCGTCTCTGGCCTTTGCTTGCGCAGCTCTCGCGTAAGCAGTGCGCGACGATGATGCGTCAACTGGGCACAAGGTTGGCGAATAAGATTTGTGTTGACTGTACGAAAACCGAGCTCAAAGGAACCGTTTGGTTTTTTACATACGTTTCGCTCGTAACGTCTTATCGGATCGTCGTTATTCGCGCGAAAGACCAGACTGTTTCATTTCGTGGTGTACGACGAAAACTCGTTGTATTTCAAAATCGGCTCGAAGAACCGTTTAGAAACCGTATGGAAGCGTATGTATTTGCGCTTGTTATACCTAATAAATACATAATTAATTCGTAATGGTTCGTAAGATCGCTGTCGTACCTAACAACAATAAGCAGTATATCATTTATTTTATTAATTTATTATTTATAATTTGATATTATAGTTATTAATGATCTTTAATCTGTTTTAATTTATTTATTTTTTCTGCGGATAGACTTAATCTTCATGCTTTATACGAATAAAATGCGATATCTTTATGAGTACAAAAAGGTTTTCAAATGTCTTTTGGCATCAAGAAAAATTTCGAATAATGTAGTTTAACAACTTATGTGATTCGAAAGGTATTTCGAATTTATTTGAAAGTATTAGTAGGTACTTGAAATACGAACAAAACTCGAAAATAGATAGATTAGATATAAAATATGAAGATTAGTACAACTTAGTTTTTTTTTACATAAAATCAAGATTGCGCGTATTAAATCCAAAAAAAAAAAAAAAACAAATATTATTAATAACTTAATATTAAAATATTAAGAATAAGAATATTAATTAGCTATGTCATGTAGATAAAAAAAATTTTATATTAGGTACTTGTATACTATTTTTATATTAGTTATTTATTTTGTATTACCAAACAAACGTACCTATCATATTTAATGTTAATTGGATATGAATTTTAATTAAATATTCGTTTATATTATTATTGAATTTATGTAACATTCAATACAGTCTGTATAAATGGCGCATTAGTAATATCAAGTCACTCGATTCAAGATTATTCATGTACCTTCTTGTGTTTTTAATTAAAATTTTAATTGAATATGATTAATACGATTATTTATTTAACGATTTCAAACTTTCTATGGTATTAGCACGGAATACAGTAAACATGCACACAAAACTATATGCAAATAAGCAATCAATAACAATAATATCGGTAATAATATATTTGTATAAACGCATACACAAAACAATCAATTCTATTCGCTTCTCGAAATCGTTTTAAAACATCACATGTTATATATTATATAGTTATAGCTTTATTAATGTTAGCGTGTAAATATATTTTACACGTATTACGAAATGTTTGTTGTCGACCCAGAAACCAATGTTCTAAAGTCTGCTCCGCATGTCGTCACTTTTAGCAATCGTATAAAACGAAACGAATTATAACAAAAAAAAAAAATAATAACGTTTTTAATGCCGTTAGGTTTCCTTACGTTCAGGCCCGTATTTAGGGGGGAGGCACGGGTAGGCACATAGCCGGGGGCGTCAAGTCTCAGGGGTGGCAAAATATTTTAACAAAATTAATTTTAAAAATGATGTACTAAATTAAAAAAAATAAAACAATAAAAAAAAAGAAAATAGTATGTTTTATTATGTTATAATTTTTTTAATTTGTTAATTATAAAAAGTATTAACGATTTTTATTTATAAATTATATTTTAATATTAAAGAATCTCGATTATGGTCGAAATAATAATTGTTATATTATTATTATTTATTTTTTTTGGGGGAGGGGCATAAATTATATGCCCGGGGATGCCAAATTTTTAAATACGGGCCTGCTTACGTTACTTCGGAACAGAGGCTAAAGTATATACTTTTTCATACAGCACACTTACGTATTTTATCGTACTCCCCTTCCAAACTTAAACAGCAACGAGTAACACAGTTAGAACAGTTGGTGTTTTAGATTTTGCTGGCGGTACATCTTGGAATTTTAAAAATATGTAAAATTATTAAATGAAAAAATTTTAAATCAAAAACAAATACCATAATATGACAGAGAATAGAATCTCAACGCACATTTTAATTTCACGCTGCACACTTGTGCGTTTCGTACTGCACAAAATGTGTCGTACCGCACACAATTTTAGTCGCTGCTTTTGAACCGATGATTCGAAACAGTTCGAATGTTTAACGAAAAACCGTGTCGCCGCGGCGTGTTCCGGCGATTTTTTTTCTTCTTCCATACCGACCCCATAGATTACAGTTCTCGCGTTAACCTCGTGCTCGGCGAATTCTTCTACGGCTTTCGTACGCGCCACGACAGCAAGGGTCCGAGGCGGTATTCGTACATTATTCTATTAAGGTCCACGGGCCATGGCTGTTGCACGCGCGCTTTTCGGCTATTAGATCGAATTATGGTTATTACGCGGTGTTACGCGCTTACGTATTATTAATAGCACGTTAATGTCTCGTTATTTATCATTTCATTCGGACGCTATACGGATACCGCAATTACGATAACGATGTGCATAGTTAAACACATCCGACGACCGCGGTAGCCCGCTCTCATCTTCAAACGTGTGTTGTTCAAGACCTTTAATCTGTACGCCGCCCGAAGATGACTCGCCATTTCGGTCCGTGGCGGGTTAGACCGGTTCAAAATACACCTCGCATGTAATGGGCGCAAGTTGTTTACAGTGCGGTCGCGATTTAACGGACGAGAAAATCCCGCGGCCTGCATGCGAACCTGTAATAATATGAATACGAGGTCTGTAAACGAATTTTCAAATCAATCAAATGAAATGCTTGAGCCTTTCGACGCGTGCGTGTGCAATCGTAGAACTGCGTTCGGATTTAACAGTTAACGATTACTGGACTTATCGAATTATAGTGGACCTAACTCTTGAAGGCCAATCTATCGAATACCGGTCGCGTCAAATCCGAACGGATAGGAAATTTAATTTTTTTTAAACCGTTTTGTAATCCGTCATTTCCTGTGCATAGGCGCACATAGGGGGGTTCTCGGGGGTGCTTAGCACCCCTTATTTAAAATTAGCAGCCCCAGTTTCCTAGAATATTTATTTCATTATTTTATTAATAAATTGTAAATTATTGTGGTTTATTGGGTTGGACATTTTTTTTCCACTATAGACAATCATATATAATATAGTTGACGAATACAAAATTAAAACATTATTGTATAATTGCACGTTTTACTGTTTCAGTTTTTGTCAAACTATTAAACTATAAACATCAATTAAAATATTATAGAAAATCATATTATCTTACTTTATATTCTTTTATTATCTACGGTTTACAGTGGCGTATTTACGGGGGGGGATATGGGGGATAGATCCCCCCCTTGACCTTTTTTTTTTCCTAGGTAGCTATAAGTTGTCTCATTTTCTCTAATATTCTTAATATGATATTACTTTCAAGCATGTATGTTTTCTGTTTTCTAAATGTTCTAGTCGTGGTAATTGTACCGCTTTGATAGTCTGATATACTAATCGCCACTAATCGTTTATCGTTGGCGGCATGTACGACTATCAGGCATATACCTATATTATGGTGTACTGTATTTTGTACGTTTCTGCGAATTATTTTTCATGCAAGAGTGTTTATAATAAACCCGATAAGCAATCGGTAAACAAAACAAAATGACCATGAAGATCGTGGATTAACCATAGGGCGGCCGGGCGGGTTTATTTTTAGAAAATTTGTTACTAGTAGATTTATGGCTAATGTATAGCTATATATATATATATTTTATGGATTCACGACAATTGAGCGCACGAAACTTGAGCGCTGCGAAAATTAAGCTCTAAGACAATTGAGCGCGATATATTTTTCACTTTCTTTAATAATTTGACTATTCATCAAATTAATACGACCACGACATTTTTTCGTATTGCATTCGATACATCGCCAACTATTGTTTTTGTCAAATCTATATAAATATCCGTTATAGCACAGAAGGTCTCGACCTTTTTGACTTTTAATAATTTCCATTTTATTATCAAAATTATAATTTAAAAAAATTAAAATGTTTTATACAATTAAATGAATAGTGTTCAGTATGCACGTGTGAAAATATAACATCAATAAATGCCTTGCAAAGTTCACATGTGTAGTTATCCAGCGATAAGAGTCTACATTTACTGCTGCATTACCGTTGTTGGAATTTTATTCTTTCAATAACACCGTATCGATAACATTATCTGATTATCATCAAACATAAGGATTTATCTGACGGGTTATATAGGTATTCGCAGATACTGCGAACAAATTCATTTCTAATTTGGTAATTTCATGTACAGCAGTTCTGCACTAAGCTTTTACTCAGTATAGTATAATATTATGTTAAAGCGCTCAACTGTCTCGGTGCTTAATTTTCGCCGCGCTCAATTGTCTTCGCTCAATTGTCTGCGCTCAATTGTCGCGCGCTCAATTGTCGGGACACCATATTTTATCTTATGATATCGTGATTCGTTAAAAGTAGATATGTACGGTCATTGGACGTTGACGGATAGCGATGCCGCGCCATTCCGAGTACTGACTTACTGCCGAATTGACTATTGTTCGACTTTATTTTTTGCGTCTTGTAAGTTGTAACTGTGAAGTTTTAAGACAATATGAGTTAAGTTATAGTTAAGTAATATTCAAAAACAAAAAAAAACTTTATTTTCTTATTTTAGTACAAATAAAAAAATTTGTTTGGAAAATGATGAGGTAATTATAAAGATTAATTCTTATTTTGCCTTGATCCACATTAACCTCAATAGGTAACAAGTTAGGGGATTTTAAAAATGTATATTATGTACGAATTAATGGGTGTTAGGATGTATTATTATATATTTCATCCCCCTCCTAGAAAAATTCCTAAATACGCCACTGACGGTTTATGGTTGGCTACGAAGTTATGTTCTATTTATAACTTTGATTATTACTTGGTTTTTGATAATACTTAACCAGTGGGCTACGCAGAATTGTATGAGGAATGACAAATATTATAAAAAACGATATGATTCATTACTATTTACATTTTATATACTAGTTAATATTTTTGATATATCAGGTTATTTTGAATGTATCGACAGTTAGTTTATCTGCAGAAATGCTGATCTTAAAAAATAGTCTAATAGCCAATTTTGAATTTGAAGACTTGAAAAATTATTGTAATAAAAGTTCGTTTTCAAATGTTTATAAACTAGTTCAAGTGGTATTGACAATTCCAATTTCTTCTTCAACGTGTGAACGCTCCTTTTCAGCTATGCGTAGATTTAAAAATTGGTTACGCACTAGTATAGGCCAAGAAAGATTTATTAAGCTATCTACGCTTAGCATTGAGAGAGATCTTACCAATAAAATAGATTGGAAAATTATATTGGAAAAATTTGCATCATTAAACAGGAAATTAATTCTTGTTTAATATATTATTAATAATAACATATTATTATAATTTATATTATAATTACTTTAAAATATTCATTAATAAAAATTAAAAATTATGGCAACGCAGTTGATTATAGTATTAGGGGGTGTGGGGGCAAAGCCCCCCACGGACCTGTGTATTTTAAATTATTCTAGCACCCCCTGAATTCACACACAACGTGCGCCTATGTTCCTGTGCCAAATCTGTCAACCGCCGGAAAGGTATTTAATTCTTAGATTTATTTCCAACGGTATTTATGTTTTTATAATTTTCTCGATAATGATGCGAAACACTTGTAATTTGTTACACGTTTTAGATATTAGTATTTTTGTAATGATAGAAGAACGCGTTGTCCCGATTTACGGGGAAAGTCAAGAGGTTAAATGAGTGTTTTTACGTGTCGAAATCGTGTTGAGTATCGAAAAAAAGACATAACTTGCGGAACTCCAAACTGTTGAAACGATTGCAGTCGTTCAGTCTCGGTTTTGAAAAAAAAAACCGTCTTAAAACGTACCGATACCCGAACGCTGTTAGATTTGATAGGAAAAATAAGAAAAAATGTTTTGTCACATTTCCTAAAATGCAAGTCGTAACACCCGCATTTCAAAAATGACAAGATCATCGTTTTCTCTGCCCAGTGCATTAAACTTCAAACCTTCTTTTTCAACCCGGGGATCGCGAATCTTAGGTTTGGGGGTCGCCAAAAATAACGGATGAAATTATTTTTTCATATTGTTTAAAAACAGAATAAAGTTAATTATTTATTTTGTGAAATTCGTAAGTATAAATTAATCGAAATTGTTTATCGGTGATCGAATCAAATTTTGATGAAAAAAACAAAATTTATTTTTTTCTGAAGGGGTCGCATTACGAAGAAACAAAACATTGGGGGGGAGGGGGGTCGCGATCCGACGTTGAAAACCTTACAGCGTTGTCTCGAAAACGTTGCCGTGCGCGTACAAATAGAGCGTAACCGCACGGCCCGGCCACGTGCGTTGCGTTAACGGTCCGCCACCGTCCGAGTCGCGTCCAACGTCGATTGCAATTATCGGTTATTAGATAATTAATACGCGCGCGCAGAGGTATGTCGCGGCGTACTGCGTTAAACGCGCACCGGTGAGACTTACGCGCCGGTCTATCATTATCCGGCGGACGGTAATTATGATTTTAAATAATAATAATATTAATAATAAGGATAATGGTATTAACACGCGTGGTATACCTACCGGGGTGGTAACCGATGTGAAACAACAACGTTTTACAGAAGCTCGCGCGCAGGATGCCACCGAAACGGTTTAATAGCTTCATCACGATACGAGTGCCGACCCCCGGGAATGCAATTATTGAAACAACACGTAACACGCGCACGAGGTACGGCGTAGCGGTCCGCGAAGCACGCAGGGAGGGACGGACAGTAACAGTAATAATAATAATATTAATAAAAAAATTTAAAAAAAAAAAAAAAAACGAAAACGCTTTTCTATTCCAATCAACACGAGAAGCTGTTTTACGTGACCCAAACGGGTTATCTAAACACGGATGTTTATATTTTTTTTCTATTTTTTTTTTTCCGTTCGTAATGATTTACAACTGTGTATTATATAGTTTCCATCGGTCCAATGCAGTACGTGCTTACAAATATTTTATTATTAAATACAAATTAATCGTTTTCCGTACACGGAATTATATTATTATTTCTCTCGGTCTGTGTGTGTGTGTGAGTGTGTGTTTGTTTGTGTTTGTTTTGACGTTGTAAATCTGTAGAAATATGTATGAAAAACGTGAGAGAAATGTTTAACCCTAGTGATCCTTATTCTACACATACATAAATATACGACATTAATTTTAATTTCAGACAGTCGTCTATACTTAATCATTTAGAAACGTGTATTATTATGTTCACGATATCATTGGGAATGATATGTTAATCAAAAATTTAACGAGTCTATTACTTGCGTCCAGTGTTTGTAGGTTTCAATTTAGCAGATTTCTTTTTCGTCATTCATGACTTACATGATTTATAGGTTCCAGTTTGATAACCAATAATAATAATAATAATGTTCATCAGACGTACAGCGTGGAGAGAATAATTAAATATGTTAAGTTAAACTCTGCATAAGTTTTGAATGCGTTATTTTCAGAACAACCGAAATATTTTGCAAAGCTTAACAATGAACAGTAAATTATTAAATCATACAAAAATACAAGTTCGGTTAAAAGTAAAGCTACTCTTCTTTTTTAGTAACTTGAAAAAACTGCAAATTTAATATAAAAAAATGTCTAAATTTCGTTAAAAATATGTAAGTCATTTATTAACCGAATAGTATTATAATTGTACATATATGTTACGGCTAAAGCCCGAAACATGGCTTAAGTGCACATTATCCGGATATTGTGATATTGATGTAATCCAACACTGGTTGGATTAAGTAAACAATTAACATTTAAAATCATAGTTTTGTAAACATTACCCGGTTAAAGTAACTTTGGCCATCGTGTTATGGTTCATGTAAAATATTATTAATAAATTCATAATTATATGTTATTTCAATAAAATTAATCATTATAAGTTCACAATTAAATAATAATAAACCACATGATATTCCCAATATTAACCTGGTATTTTGAACATTGGCCACTGACTGATGGTATAAAAATGTACAAAACCTGGTATTATATTATAATTATATTTTCAACGGTACCCTAAATTTAAGGTATGAAATTACTTATGGTGCTGTTTTCGGGTGTATATCGACTCCGCCGAAAAGGTCTTTATAAGGTGCGATTCCTTAGAGCGCGTCTATAGACGCGCGACTGATGCGGCTGACACAGCGCGACTCTAATTTTAACTGCTTTTCCTATTTTTAAATGAAACCTATTCCCAACACCGCCGCGCGGTTATTGCATCTCTAATCGCGCGACTGAAGACCGCTTGGTAGGTGGTCAAAACGCACTAGACGCGCGACCGATTATCGTCGACTTGTTGATTTGATACCGTTTATTTGATTCACCTAAATAATTTTAAAATGTTTTATAATAACAATGTAAATTATATACCTGCCACGCGTCTCTTCCGACAATTTTTTGTAGTTGTACGGAATACCTACTCAATCGCGCGCAAAAATTCAAATCGCGCCGCGTCAGTCGCGTGTCTACAGATGCGTCCTAAGGAATCGCACCTTTATCTGTAAGAAACCTATCGATTGCGCCGAATATTTTAAATATATATATACATGTAATATCAGTATATATACATTAAATTATATATACTATACATAATATAAATATATACCATATCTAGTACGACGGTATAGTGTGGCAAGAAATTAAGTAAGAAAGAAACTTTTTCATAGAATAAATAAATAAATAATAATATATGTGTAAAATAATAATTGATTAAAAAAATTAACATTTTCATGGGATGCATAGCGGTGAGTTGATTTGCTGCGGCATTGGTCGGCGACAGCAATGTGTCTCGGTATGTGACCGGCCAGCAACGTAGTTGCGCTGTAATTATTGCGCGGAAATGTCTGATTTGTCGTGTTTTCTTTATGATTATCAATTGTTCCTATAGTCAAGAGTCATGAGGCACTGAGATCACAAGTTTTCTTTTCATGATGGCACTGAGGCATCTTTATCATCATTATGGTATCCGGTGGCCGTAGCTTTCGCCGTGAATCCATTATTGTCGTATGATGCACAATTTATATTTCGTATCTTGTCTTTTTTCGTTGTGTGCACCTCGAATTCGTTCACGTGTGTTGTTATTACTACAGCCATTTTTTGTTTAAACCATGTTTTTCTTTATTTTGATGTTTCATAAGTGTTGTTCTACAAAACCATTGCCTTACATTTATTCGTTACCATGTTTTAGGGTGTTCACTTATCAGCATCAATTGTGATTTAATGTGGTTTTCGTCCCACGCTGCAAACTTGTATCTTAGTTCGTGACTGTGGTTCAGTGGTTGCGTGCACGCAGGGCTGTGCCTTTATTGTATTAAATTCATTGTATTGCTCACATCCCTGGTCCATGGGATGAAATCCGCCATCTAAATCATAGTCACATTTGAGTATTGGTCGATTTTAAGTGTCAAATTTATGTTCCGACTGATTGATGTAATGAAATTAATCATTCAAAAGTTAAGGCGGTGATTAGTGAGAAAACTAAGGTAATAAGTAATATTATAATAAAATACTATATTATAATTAATATAATTGGTCCAATCTATAAATAATAATAATAATATTATTATAATAAAAATAAATAAATGGGCGTGACAAAAAAAAAAAAAAATTAAAAAAAATCACAAAAAACCTGACCGAGAATCAAACCAAATCTCGAATTTCTTAATGAAATCGTGAAACAGAAAAAAGATGACGTGCCTCCTTATCTAACGGTCTGAGGCTTTGTATTCTACTGGTGGTGCCTTCAGTTAATGTATTCTATAGATCATCCATACATTTCCATAGAATCCATTAACTGGAGGCGCCATCAGCATACATTCCATACTTTTCAACAGCTTTTTAATTTGACACGTCATCTGTGTTATACGACGCCCGAACAAGACAGCTCGGACGCACAGGTGTTTAACAATTTTTACTATTATTTAAAGTAAAGTGTTTGGATTTAATCAGATAAAAATAATAAAAATAAAAAATAGATAAGTAACTATTATTTTATTTAAATAAAAATCCTAAGGCTATCTCAGTAATCTTTAGTTAGTTACCGTAATTAATCTAGACATATATTTTTTTTATGATATTTAATCAAATCTTTGAACGCCGTAATTATTTAAGAATGAATACAACAAAAAGGTGTAAAATTGACCCCGCACACGAACTCGTATGTCAACACTTGTTCACGATAAAATTCACAAGTCTATAGCGCTGGACGACAACAATAAATTAAGCCACGTTATTCACAATAGTCGCTGAAACAATGGAAACTATCACAAAATGGTAATATAACTGCGCAAAACAACATTTACCAAAAGATCAATACCAAATTGATTAAAAATGTGGTTTTACAAAAAAGGCTGTAGATGGACGATGAATACACGAAATATTGCATGTACACCATAGGCATAATTAGGAGGACGCAACAGGGTTTTTAGCATCCCTGAGTTCAAAGTAGCACTCCTGTTTTTTTTATCAGATCTATATAATCTATAGCAGGGTCGGCAAGTAATTTATATTGAAGTCCTAAAGATTAAAATAATAAATCAATGAGGTGCGGTGACAACAATCTTTTTCGGATCTTTATATTTTAAAAATAGTAGTATAAAAATAAAAATAATTATTTTGTTATTACAATTAATTTATATTAAAAATTACTATGTTAGGAGTATGAAAATAAAAGTTGACAGGGTCCAGAGACCCTTCCACAGTCCGGATCCGGACCGCGGTCAACCAGTTATCGACCCCTGATTTACAGTAATTACAATTAAATACCATTTTATTTTATTTTCAGAAATTTCAGCACCCCCAATATTTAGGCTCTAGTTGCGCCTATGATGTTCACACAAATATGGACCAAACGAGAGAGAACGACTCGGTGCCGATAGCATTTCCACGAAGGCTACGGCCACCGGACACCACAATAGAGATAATTGCCTCAGTGTCACTACATTAAAACTAGTATACGCGAACTAATGAAAGTTTGTGACACTGAGGCGATGAATTTAACTTAAACTGAAACATAACCGAACTTATGGAAACACTGAATAACGGGCGTTATTTTTTGGATGTTATAATTTTTTTGCGTACGATGATAACATGGGCATACGCTATTGGTCGGTCACCCATGGAGACGAATCGTTTCCGATGACCGATACTGCAACTTATATGCCATAACACGACGGCTACAGTTGTTTTATCCGAGTAATGTGAACAAAACTATGATTTTAAATGTTAATTATTTACTTTATCCAACCAGTGAGGCTAGAGTGCACAATATCCGGATAATGTGCACTTTGGCCATGTTTCGGACTTAAGCCGTAACATATACCTACATATAAAATACAAATTCCACTTACTCACTAATCGCTACATCACCATAACAAAAAAAATCGTATGAACTTGAAATTTTCCGCTAATACTCTAAATGTACAATCCCCGTGGAAGACATTTTTTTAGTGCTTAGCCTTTAGCCTTTTACATATTTCTACCTAGTATTTCCAGCTGCTTCGGTTTCTTGCTGTATTTATTTATTTATTGTTATCCCATAGTCCACTTCCCTTACATCCTCAATCAATCAACCAGTAATCGTTGACGGTGTCTTCATCTTGGTCGCTTTATGCCAGGGTTAATCCTGACTAATACATCGCGAATAAGGCTTTCATCAGTTTGCCACACATGACTAACCTGTTCCAGTCATTTCACCATTTCGTTGTTTGGTATTTTGTATAGTTTTTTTAAGTCCACGTTTTTCCTTCTGTCATACTACCCATACTATCCATTTTTTTTTATTGTGAGTCCGTATATTTTCCTCAGAATTTTTCTTTCAAATTTTAATAGCTTTTCTTCATCCGTTGAAGAGATTAGAAAGAAATTGTGTTAAGCGGATTTCACCACCAATTCATAATTTTTTAATTAACCATCGCACCATCGCTGCAACACTTAATACCGATTTCGGATTAAACTCATTGTTTTCAGCTGCAATAATACCTATTTTTTTTTAAATGTCTACATGTGTATACATGTTGTCATATTATAAGTCCATGTGAAATCGTAATCAAGTAATGCAATAAGAATATGCGTAATTGCGTAGCCTTTTGAACTTTAATTTTACTGAAATCAATACCATTACTGAATGTCGAGTACATTATAATTTAAACTGTAATATTTAAAGCTCAGTTATTGGAACATCAGTTGAAATAGATAGTTCAATTTTCTCAGAGCTTTACCCATCTTACTCATCTATGTAAAATGTGTCCACTAACTTCAAAATGAAGTTGGACCTCATCGAAATAAAGTTGATACCCGATTTCATTAACCACTTAGTATCACTGTTAAATATCTATTATTATTCAATCGATCCTCGATAATAGTTGCAGATTTTCCGAATTGAAATAAATCGATTTATTATTTAAGTTTCATGACAGTTGCTGCGAATGATGGTGGGTACGACTGCTATTTTCATTGTACATTTATGTCATACAATTCTGTATCGCGAATATATCGAACAAAAGCACAGGTACAAAACAATAAATTATAAGTCGTAGTTGTATTATGGGTTTGATTATAGGTGGCACTTGATACATTTAGCTATCTGTAAGTGGTTAGTGGGTGGTGACTTGACTACATAATACTACTATTACAGTTATTAATGCAATTATTTATTCATTAATTTATGTGAACATGAGTACATTATTTGATAAAACTATTTAGTTGACCTATTTTAAGCCGTAATCGCCCAAAAGGGCAATGTAACTATTCCTATAATGCTTACGACAACGAGATAAAAGAAAAAAATATAAATTATGCTGTAAATACCATTGGTTTGCCTTCCCCACGGTTTCTGTTTTATTGAAAGAGCTGTAGTATTTTACTTGTATGTTTTGTTTATAGTTTGATTTTTCCAATGCGACCCATTATCTAACAACCATTTTTCGAACTGTGTGCATTATGATGACAAAAATACCAAAACGTAAGTGGTTTCCTTTATAATTGCCTGTCATGAATATATTTTTATTCGTAATAACAAAGATTTAAATAAATTTCTTACCATTTTAGGACAAATTGATATAGAAAATAGTCTTATTCAACGAATTATGATGCAAAATTAAATAACTAAACTACAAAAATAAATCTATGATATTATAGATATTACAGAATAGTGATTGGTCAGATAATAATTTATATTTTACTGCTATTATACTAATATTAAAATAGCAGCTACTATTTCTGCACCAATTTCTATCAGCATGTGGATCTTGTCCGTAATCAAAGTTTATTTAAATTTGAATTTTTATTAACAACAAACATTTATGCACTTTTATTTCTACTTATTTACCGCAAAATAAAATAACGCTCATTAATATTATAACTCACTAACCTGATTATTATCATGAAACCAAACGTTCTATATAGATCGATATAAATAATCACGGGAAACACACGAATGTGTTATAATTTATAAAATAAATAAGTAGTAGACTATTGTACTCATTTCAGTAACTAAGAGAATAACTAATGATTATTCAAATTAAATAAATAATAATAAATAGCATGGCAATTGTTAAACGTAATACAACGAACCATCAAGGTTCTACGAAATTGCAAATTAACCTTTTTTCAAGTTAAAAATATGCACGAATGCGGTTACTATACTACATATAAAACATGATAATTAAGTGAAACAACATTTGTTAGTTATGCTTTCTTGTTTCGAGTAATAACCCGATACAAATCGCTAATTTAATTTATTTTACAGGCTCTTCTAGACATAATTTATTTCATATTTTTCAAAAAATTATTAGATATTTTAATTAAAAGTTGAAATGTATACAAGCCAAATATTCAAGACCTATTATGAATACTAATTATTTCATATTATTTATCTACACATTATGTACCTAATGTAATGACTTGATTGTTTTCCATGACCAGAAATTTTCCATAATTCTGAAATTATTCTCTATAAAACGTAAATTCGTATTATTTTCATTTAGAGTAAACTCGAGCGATACATAGGTTTTGTAATTTTTTGAGAAAAAATTATTATTTCAAAAACTCAAACATATTGTGGTATACGTTTTTTTAACATTAATTAAACACGTGCATGCAACACTACTATCGTCTTTTCTGTTATTGTTATTCATCTCGAAAAAAACTCGAGATATTTCATACTTTTAACCGTCCGTTATTTATCATAACATGATCCGTGCATCGTGCATTATTATTTTCCTCTATAATTACGATAATATCTAATTTCAGATTTGTCACGCTAGATTTCCGGAGCATATTTAAATAACATTCCGGTAAAACACCACGTACAAGTGGTTTAATCAATGCTAGGACGTACATAATATATGGTTGCATACCTCTATAGCAATGGGAATAATAGTTTCGAACGATCGCAGTGTTGCGTAATATTTGGGAACCGGCTGCTTTATAATATCGATAATATATTATTATACGGATTTTATGTGTTATCTTGTACCGTGACGTTTATAAATTTACATTGCTTCGAATTCGTAATCCAATAAAAATGTGTAATACCGCAATTATTATAGGTGTTTACAATTTTGTGGCCGTAAAATTAGGACGAAAGCAATAAAAGACAGCGTTGAATTCGCAGCACTGTTGTTCACGAAATCAAGAAACGAAACGAATTTGGAAAATAGTGTGCGCTACGTAATGTTGTGCGCACTTGATATCTCGGAACAGCAGTTTAGTAGTTATAGTATTATGGTTTTATTATTCGGTAAACGATTAATTTTTTTTTTTTTTCATCTTACCTCGGGCAGGATTCCGAAACAGAACAAAACAACGTTAATGTTATGTAATTTAGCGGCACGAGTCTGATGTGTACAGCTCCTAATGGTTCAATCACAATCGCGTCAAGTCACTTTTCAACGGAAACTTATAACATGGGTGTAGTAAATTGAACGAGCAAATGTTTTCTATTTTTTTTTTTTTAAATGTTATACATAGTATAATATTTTTATTTATTTATAACTTAATAAAGAGCGTGTATATTATTGCTTGTACAACGCGTAAATGTGTGTAACATGATCGTGTTTTATGAAATATTAATTTTTTCACGATTTATTATGTATGCTCGAATATAGAAAGTAATAAAAAACTTAATATTTAAAAACACATTTATAAATAGTTTTGCAAATTATACAACTATCTAATCCTTCTACGGTAATTTATAATAATATAATATATACAATCACATAAATTATTTATATTTCAAACTCTTTCTTCTTGCATTGGCCACTTATATTTCATTTTCACCCAACAGATGACGTATAGCTGGTCGAGTAAAACGTCTTGTGCTGCATAAAAATAAATAGATTATTATATCGTAATATTATATTTTATAAATCTTTATAGAAATGTAATGCAAGTACATAATGATATTTTATGGTAAATTACTATAACTGCATCAATTTGGGTGTAAAAAATATGACATTTAAGTTGGAAACTCTTAAAATATTTTTTTCGATTTTCATTAATATTGAGTATGTTGTGTACGATTTACCGATTTTATGCAATCAACCGAAAAATAAAACTTAAATATAACTTGCGAAAGTAATTAGATATCGATAAAATAAACGGTTTGTATATCTTTATAATAATTTTAGAAAATGATCTCGTATTTTTTGAAGCCAATCGACGTCTAATTTTTATTTTGTGAATACATTTTGGAGTTAGTTCAAATTTATAGTAAGTAATCCGTAATGATATTTTCTCGGTTCGTTTATTTTCACCTCAAAGGTCCAGTGGTGTTCCATTTTATTAATTTCTTTGTAATGAGACATTTTTTTGGTGGAGATTTGATGTTGTAAAAATTTATTGTTTCGTTAAGATAAGGATTTAATGGTTCGCAGGATGGTCGATTTGACCGGAACTGCGGTTATGACTAGTGCGAACCAAAATCGTAATCAAAATTTGTGCAAAAACACTCTGCTCGTGGAACAATAACTGCGACGGTCCGATTTTTAAAAATTTTAACCGTAAAAAATATAGGTATGTTCATATCGGATTCTAAGTCATGTCCCGAACGCGAGTCTTATAGTTACATCATTGTTTACTGTATGTAAATTTTTACCAGAAAGATTATGGGTACGCATTTGTCCTCGTCCACTACGCACGTGGAAAATCGATAGCGTAAAAATGTAATACACTTCGTACGTTTGTGTACGTATAATAATTAATAACATAAACAGCCTTCGGTTACCACTTGATGTTTTCCCCACCACCGACGAGTCTGTGGTAAAAATGTAGGGACTGCGGTCGACCGCAACAACATCGAAATTCTTGTAACCGTTGTACTCTGGCAATCGTAATTCTTGTAAAACGGTATTAACAGACGAATCTTGTTTTGCATAATATGCAAAAACTATAAAGAACTATATAATAGTTCTCGCCGTTTTTTGGAGATATAGTATTTGTATTACGTTATGATGTATCGACGATAATTCTCTCGAAAATTAACACGCGCAGACGTTGTATACGTATCGTTTCGAACAATTTTCGCTGCAGGAGTCGCGGAATAGGGACGTATTTACTGGGGATCGAGTGGGTATAGAGGCTACGCAATCTCTGTTGTTAACGATTTCTTTTATATATTATCTAAAATCTGTATACAAATTTCATATGCCGAAGGAAACATACAACAAAAATATTATTATTGGAGCGATACATTTTTTTGACATTCGAAACAATCGTTCAAATAGGTATTTAAAATTAAAATCGTAGCTGATTTCTGAATAACACAATTTTAATATGCGCAACAGTAATGATGGATTTTTACCGCTAACACTGTTATGTGCGCGGCAAGGATTGATAGATGGAAATATTTAAATATTTCTTTAGTTTTAATATTCAATTATAATATATTCGCAATAATAGTTGTTGTAAAATGTTGTACCTATAATTATCACATTTTAATTTTGGTTTCACCATGATGTGTGGTTTTATAATAATTCCAATTTCTATTTATGTTTGTTTTTAATTCAATTACGTACAAGTATATTTAATTCGGTGAATAAATCGATCTGAAAATCATGGATGACTGCTATACAATTGAACGCATATTCTTTACAATGATATTTCACACGAATGTACGACTTTATTAAATTCTGCACAATAGGTCTCCGGGTATGAGGAAAACGATTTGTATTTTATATACGTTTTCATTTTAAACCATCAAGTTTTTTCCGTTTAATCTGCTAATGGTCACCTATGACGAGGGTTGGAGTTCTGATGCACATTTTTTTTCCGATGTCTCAACACAAAGGTCCGTAAGCAGAAAATGTGTTTCAAGTGATACTAATAAATTTAATTTTAAATGCAATTTTATGGCATATTTTGCAAATTTTAGGGTATATTTCAAGTTTCTAGAGTAAATATTAGGGTATTTGATTATGCGTTTCGGTATTGGTTCGCTCGAAACTTGCACGAGCAGTAAGTTATCTACTAAATTGATAAACTAATAAATACGAGCATTTACCTATTTTATCAAAATTAGAACAAAATTAAAATAGTCGAAAGAAACGTTTCTATTCTTCAAGAGTCCAACGATTATCATATAACCCCGAGTAATTTTGAATAAGATTTAAACGAACAGTTATCAGTTTTATTATTATTTTGTTTGATAAATACAATTATCTTTATTAAAACTATAATCGATTTTGATTGTGAATTTTTTATGATTTTTCAGAAGACGACGTCGTGCGGGGACCGTAGGAACGTCGGAGATCTGCTACGGCCGCGAGGGTTTCGATTTCGGGACGGGACCGCAGGACGCAGAGATCCTAACGTTTTCCACCATCATTATTTATCAACGATCACGATTATCGTTGTGACGACGACGACGACGACGACGAGGCGTCGGTGAGGTCGCGCGCGGCCCTCGACCACGTACTAATATTAGTAACAATAATGATATAGTAGTAATGCGATCGTGGCGAATCGTCGTGAAATCGCGCACAGGTGCGCGCACGTGAGTCACGCGCGCGAACCGCGTCGACCTTGTGGCGAAGAAATACCAACGGTTGGGGGGGAGGGGAAGAGAGAGAGAGAGGGAGAGAGAAATCCGCGGGCAAAGCGACGGTAACGGAACGGAAGCGGTGCGGAGGAGTGGGAAAAGAGCAGCACGCGCCCAACTGGTCGCGCAAACTCTTGAATGGGGCGCGGCGGCGGCGGTGGGGACGACCGATGAATGAAACCGGGACCGAGCGGTCGTCCGACTGGTTCCGGGCGCGTAGCCGTGGCAACAGGAAACGGTGCACGTGCGCGTACGGCGCGAGGTAAAAATAAAAAATTACCATACGAGAAAAAAAAAAAAAAAAAACGGAAAAATAAAAAGAAATAATGTAACGAACGGGCGAAAGAAAAATGTGCATAGGCGGAGCGGTTCATCGTTGTGCATCGAAATCGAGCAGGGGTCCGGGGCCCCGCGAAATACGCGTTCTGCGATCGCGGTCGAAACGTTTTGCCGCGAAAAACGGTTGCCCCCGGTGTTCGAAGTGGCGCCCGGGCGCAGGACCGTCGCTAAGGGCACAAGCAAACCGTTGCGTTGCTTCGGGGCGGCATAACATTTTACAGAAATCGATAATCGTAACATTAAATCTCCAAAAAAGACGGCTACTCAAATCAGTCGAATCAATACAGTTGTGAAAAAAAATTTTAATCGCAATATTTTGCGTGTAACTTATTCGGTTTAGTATCTTAAGAGCAGCATTAACATTTTCGCTTTAGGGAGGAAAATATCTGCCCGGGTGGGTTTTCGTACGGCGGCGACGAGATTTTTCGATTTTGATAGCGCTGCCGCAAAACCGTGTAGGGGCTGAATATGGCGGGGGCAGGTAGTATACTGTCGATGACCGCAATCGATCTCGGCGGAGCGATGGAAACGCACGGTTTCCGCGCGCGCACGTTTGCGATAGGTTTCGGAACATATTTTATGCGATTTTCACTAGGTCGGGCACTTCAATTGTTCACCGTCGTGGTTCATAGACGTGTGGTGTTCTTCTGCAAACGAACATACGGAGACAATCGATTCCTGTCACTGCGATCGTCATGAGAATGTGTTGGTTCGATCACCCACCACTGGGTAGCATTCAATCACCACCGGGGAGGGGGGCACTTTCTACGTTAAAATATGCTCTGATCGGTGTTGTTCCGTTTGTCGTTGCCGTAATCGATTTTCTATTTTCTGGGACGCTTAAGACCTCATAACAATTGCGTTCGTCGATGTTTATGTACTTATTGCAACGAATAACGCACGCACCGTATCGGTCTACGATAACCCTAAGAAACTAAAAAATCCCGCGAGATTGGAATGTTTCCAATGTTTTCCGACACCGGTACGTGATGTCACGAGATTAGATAATCGTTTTGAATATTTCTTTTTCTCTTCCGTTTTTCCAAACCGTCGTTGCTGTTCTTCAATTTGGTGTGCTTCGCAAACGTGTTCTTTTACTCAGTCTTCTTCTGGTACCTTGTAATTCGAATATTACCGCGTATACTTCACCTGTAGTCAGTGCCATAGGTAAGGGGAAGTTTTGAGGTTCAAACCCCCCCTTCCCATTGTCGAGATCCCAGTTACTTAATATTTACTAATAAAAATATCAACCATCCCCTATACATAACATTTACCTGTACCCTCGTTTGTGGCGACATCATATGCGCATCATACCGGAGTGTTTTATTTTCATTAAAACGCTTTAATCATTGGAATAAAGTTATACGAATTGAATTTGTACGCGGTTTTTATGACATGACGTGGAACATGTCCAATAATATTGACGTTTAAGAATATTTCGTTTGACCGGTTCGATCGCATACGAAGTAATATTATGACGACGTCCACTAGGTTCCCCGGAGATAAACGCCGAACAAACAACTAATTAAAATACAAAATGAACAGTTTTTGCATATAGATTAAGTGTATTTTTATGTCTATTATGCGTATGCGGTTGACACATTGATTTGTAGATATTATAAAATTTATATTTTAACGTGTACACTGCAATTTATGTATACTTAATACATAAATTAAACTAAATTAAACGTAATTCTGCAGTTCTTTCAAAGTAGCCGAGTAAGTATTATAATAAACATAAACAAATAGGAAATAATAATTTTCATAAATATTTATTATTTAATAAATAAAAACTATATATATATATATATATGTGTGTGTGTATGTATAAATTACATAAACATGCCTCTACATTTTTATAAATCTGTTCGCGAAAAAATTGTCTTTTGAAACTAACAAACCTAACCATGTTACAAGAATTTGAGACGAAGTGCAAGTAATACTAATAATACAATACATACTGTAATCTATTACTATTCGACTATAATCGTTGGATTCATTTTTTGGTCATGTAAAACTTACAAGTTAAATGGAAAAAAAATTATTCTTGTTTCTATCTGAATATAATATTATGTAAGTTATTTTGAAATCTAATGATATGCATTATCTTTGGATTTCAATAGATATAAATTATAATTAATTACGTAAAATTTGTACAAAAACAATATTTTACGTTTTAATCTCTTGAATTTTAATCAGAGAAAACACTAATTAACGGAATAGAAATTGCATAACACGAGAAAAAAATTTAATTCTGTAAATAATTTGGTTAAAAGTTACTTTTTTTTTTAACTTTAATTTTACATCGTTAATGCTCAACCTTGGTATAATATACTTTTTGTTTAGTATATATGATGCGATTGCACATAGGAAAACCCACACAAATCATTTACTTTTATTTTAATGAATTTTATACCATATCACACCTGTTATATTCGTCGGTTTCGATGACATACACATGGTATAGTACCTGTATCTAAGTATATAAAGCTGCGAAAATAGAATCTTTGTCAAGCATGTTCTCTGAAACTACTCATCCTATCATTTCGATTGTTTTTTAAATTAAAAAGAACATCGCGGATTAGGTTTAGGCTTGATTTCAATTCAATAAGTCAATCGAGCAAATTATTTATTTATTATTGTTTTTTATTATTTATTTTAAAACCTTGCAGTGTAACGTGGCAAAAAATACATATTTTCCCGGGTTTTATATTAAGAATGTCGATTAGACCAACGCTGGGCAGCTTAAAAAAAAGCTAAACATTTTAAAAGTTTTTAACCGTACAAGCAAGAGAAACAAGTTAACCGAGAGACAAATATGGCCGAGAGACGAAGAAGTAATGAGTTACAGAAATCGCTAAACAGACCAGATGCCTGTTGCGTAATTAACGATTAGAGTGAACCGGACATGTTCGGAGAGCCGATGGGCAACTAATTATAACAGCGCCGGTGGAAAAAAATAAACAAAACCAGACCCGTAGTAAGATTCAGAACCGAGTGGATGAACGCATTCAAGCCGGAGACTTGAATGAAATAGACTGGAACGTGACCTTTGAATCGACGTACATTATAGACGGATGGCGATATCGATTAAAGGCAGCAGTGGTTAGGGTTAGTTAAGAAGAAGGAAAAGAAGAAGATAAAAAAAATGTAACTCGGGACCGTTACAGGCATTGTTCGGTCGTGTTTCTATGCGTTTTCTCACGCGATGTTTAAATATTCCGAGTGAGTGCCTAAGTATGCTTATAATTACGAATTTCTCTGTCGTCAATTGTGAACACCGCGGTTATAATCTACACGATTTGGACACATTTTTGAATCGATTTTTTTCTAATCACCACTGCGTTCTCAGCGATACGTACGTTAAGTACCCATTATTGCAGTATGATAATCGTTATGACTTTCAACGTTTATTCTAAGGATTTTTACCTACTGCCCAAACACACTGAAAAGTTTGTTTTATGAAATTTATTTGCGTTACAATACTTACCCCCTTCCCAAATAAATTGTAAATCGATATTTTAGAATTTCGGTAAAATATAAAAAAAAAAAATACGGATCTTTTCCGTTATACGTACACCATTATTTAAATTTAAATTTCATAGATTAATCAATCATCGGTGTAGCAAAGATTGTAAGCTTATATAATTATTACTTGTTAGGTGCTAGGTTGGTTTTATAAATCACACGAATTTCAAATGCTCGGTAGAGATTCAATCATTCCATAAGGAAAATTATATTTTTGTAAGGTGCCCGTATTCATATAGTCAACTGCCCTTTTGATTTTTCCTATCACCCGACTCGGGTCGTACCGCCCGTTAGAATAAGACCTGATGCCTTTCTATAACGCTTGTGCACGCGAGTACAGTTAAGAAAATAGCACCGACTCGTGTGTTTAATGCTCGCGTATACGAACAAAAATGTGTGCCGTTAGACGACGGTTTTTTTTATTATTTTTTTGCACAACACGCACGGTGTACACATGTTGTACCCGTGCAATGCATTTAATGACGGCGCGCGTACTTCCGCACCGATGTATAGGATCCTCCGATCGTCGTCTCCTAATTCGGGTCCTGCGAACCGATAATCGTTTGGCCTCCGGACACCGGCACCGCTGTAACCCGATCCCCGCGAGTATGTACACCGCGATGTTAATATAATGGCCGTTGAATTAATTACCGTTCGGATCGTATATCCGTATGATAATATTAATAACAATATACCCGCCCGTACGATTCACCGCGCCGATAACGGAAAGAATAATAACAATAATGTTTCCATCACGGCGGAAAACCGAAGACTAATCGTTAACATGGCCCGAGGCTTCAGAACTATCGCATATAAAACGCATTCAACATTGTTGAAAATAATTATCTAATGAAACGCCACGCCGACGCGTTCCTATGCTCAACAACAGCTGAGCGTTGACGAATGGTGTAAAACGTCTCTGTACCGCGGTTCCATACGTTTAACGTTGTACGGCGTAACGCTTCATTTTATCTGTTCGGTCCTTCGTTTTTCATGTCAACGACCAGTTCCTAATTTCATAAACGTAAATAAAAAATAATTAAAAACTCGTTCGATTTCTCAGTCCTATGGAAAATAATAACTCCTCCATAACCCCTTCTGATACTCCCCAAAAGTAACGAATAGTGAAAACTTTAATTTTAAATACGCATAATTTAAGTAGAAAGACTAAAATATTATAGTAATCGGAATAATTCAAGGCAATCATAGTTTAAAATAAGTGATGTACGTACTGATTCTTAATCAAAAGTTGGGAAACTACAAATCTCCTATTCGATTAAAAAATGTGCGAAACACGACATTTTCGAGGACGAATTAAGAACAACAATAAATGTACGTATCAATTACATCGTAGCTGATATATAAAAATTCGTTCATGTTATAATGACATAAAAAAATATTACGATTCCACAGAAAAATAATCAAGTCCCGGAATCTATTCTTAATATACACTACATAATAATTTATTACACATCCGATGATTTTAGGAGCGGAATAAATACTCGTGATATAGTTTAACACGAGTTCGCAACCAAACATTGAAACTAGGTAGGAGAGAAGCGGAGTGGTTAGAGTTGTACTAAATAAAAATTGAATAAAAAAACCTTGGAAATTAGAGGACGTCTCTTCCATATTTTTTTTTCAACTCGTTACTCAAACGATTAATATACTACGGTTGAAATGCGAATATTAGTGTTTATTTGAAAACTATAGATAAAATGCACATTTGAATCGCACTCGTAACTCAATACGGTTCTCACATCGTATCGTATCGTAGTTGATCTTATATCTAATAAAGATGTCGTCTGTTCATGCAGTTGTACATTAACATAACATTTGATACCATACGTAGCACCCGAGAGTGCATTGAAAACCGTAGTCATCAACTCATCGGTATGTCATTATCGTTTTATAGCCACACGGATAGCCACACAGAGCGCTGAAATGAATTAATGACGACAAGTTCGTTTCAGCGAACACTCGTGTTAGGGGCCCGAAAACGAAAAAGATTTTCTGTACACGCGCCATCTCTTTTCTGTGCGCCAACGCGGTGACCAGAGCCGTACAGAGTCATTTTTTATCCTGAGGCAAAACTGAAGCAATGCACCCCCTAGATTGTACGTTTGTCACACTCACAGTTTTTAATACGTATAATACGATTCTGAAAAATCTGAACAATTGTATTTAGGTTTTCAGCGAAACAAGAAGTAACATTTCTTAAAATAAGTTAATTGTTCAATATTTGTGCGCCCCCCAGCTTCATGCGCCCAAAGCAAATGTCTTGACCGCTTCACCCTAATTACGGCTCTGGCGGTGACTTTGACGGATTCGCATTTTCGCAGTTCGTAATCGTTTGGTTTTTCAAGGCACTACAATCCCGTCGTACGTCGCCGCGATGATATCGTAATCGACATCATGCATCGCGTACGCTACGGTTCGTACTGCTGGTAAAGTTCAGTAATTCCGAAGCTTAATATTCGATCGAAATACCGGACGGTTCTTACAAGTCTCGTATTTCCATTCTCCATGTAGATCTAGTATGTCAGATGATACTTTCAAAAAATTAGTATCTTTAAAAGGTAACCAAGAATTTATTTCAAAACATGGGATATAAATAATATAATTAAATGATTATATAAATCACCTACATTTAAACATTTAATAAATAATAAGTAAACATTGCTAATTTATAAATATATATATATATATAGGTATATATATTTTTTATAACGTTTTCTTATTGTGTATGCAATTTTTTTTATTGACTGTAAATCTTTTTATCTATTATTTCGTTTGTCTTTTATTAGTATTATTATTTTAAGCATATCTAATGTCATTATTATACATTTATAAACTATAATATAATATATATTATTTTATGATAAAGTTGTATCCAAGGTAAATTAAGAAATTAATAAAAATAAATAAATATATTAAGTATCTTGTATCTTATATTTAGATACTTTTTTGAGGTATCTTGGCCAGCCCTGTTACGAGGAGTGCCAGCAACGGACGATCATGTTCATCTGGATAATGACAAGGAGGCGTGTCGTGTGCGCGTGTACAGGACGTATTTTACGGTGACCGAAAGTCAACGCGCGTGTTCCCTCCGTGACAACTGGTCGACGGGACACGAGTTCGCGCGCACGGCGGACACGGCGAAACATCGTTCGATTCGTTCACCGTAATAATAATCCAGTTATAATAATGATAACGATAATTTATTAATAATTTACAACAACGTATCCCTGCGTCTCCGTGGACTGTGGCGAACGGCCGACGGTTCACGGGGCAAGTCCACGCGCTTTTTCCGCGGGGAGACGAAAGAAAATAACCGGCCGAACAAAGAGTTAAGTACCGCAGTGTGAATTGACGGTAATGACTCGATGTATTATGCATAATCTTACCGGAGTGGCGGGGTGTACGTTATTTTCTCTTGGACGACGCCGTGTTAAAAGTGTAAACGAGCGCACATGGCGCGTACCCGTGGACGTTTTACGGACGTTTTGCATCCTACGCTTTCTCGTCGACGCGCCGCGGATCTCCGCTCTACCATGTCCACGGGTTTCCCGGCCGGTTCGTTTGCGCATGATACCAGTTCCATATTTACCCTACGAGCACTCGGGGCACGTGCCCGGGGCCCCGAATAATAGAAATCGCAACTTTAAATTGTAACGCATTAATACGACTGCCTATAAAAAAAAAAAAAATTCTTTGTTGTAGAAAAAAAATATTTAGATAAATAGCGATGCTAAAATGTTAATGTCAAATAAATAATGAACGCTTGATTGTTGTATAGTTGCATTTGGTATATTTTATTTTTCATTCCGTTGTCCGAAAACATTTTTCTTTAAAATTAATAACTCGTATCTTCCAGCTACACAAAAGTCACCGTACAAAATAAGTTTTCGATGTTTTACTCACCTGTTTTTTGGTTTACTATACAGACGCCTAAGCTCCGGGTGCCCAGTGTGCCCCCGACGGACACACGTTTTTTACGCGTTGACTCGTAATCGAACAGTCGAATTCATTGCATACGCGTATACAGGTACCTATGTATTTAATATATATATTTGTCAACCGCATGGATCGACTCGTAATGCAATATTTACGTTCTTGCGTCGATGACATAACACGACCGACCGTTTTCGTTATCTCGTGTCCGCCTCCGCAACGCTATGACAATATTTTAATGCGTGTATTTATTCGGAAACCATCGGCAAACGTAAGATTATACGGTAAACAAGCCACGGTGGCCAGCAACGGGACTTGTCTTTTCGATGGCCACCGGTTTTGGAGAGCGGGGAAAAAAAACACCGATCGACGTTTCGCTTTTAGCCCATTCATAACGATATCGAAGTGCGTTCGGCAAACGGCGCGGGGTTCGTCGTCCGACGTCACCTATTTATTTAATTTTTTTCCTTTCATTATTATAGCGTTGCGTACGCGTACAGGATTGGCACCCACGCGACTCTTGGGGCCAACGATCTCGCCCATCTGCGCCCGTGCTCCTGACCGGTCCTGCGGTTTATCGGTCGGCGCCGACGTGCACACGACGACGATACGTAACGATCAGGTCTTGTTATTCTAACGGGCGGTACGACCCGAATCGGGTAATAAGGACAATCGAAAGGGGCAGTTGACTTTACGAACACGGGCACTACGAAAAAATATAATTTTCCTTATAGAACGATTGACTTTCTACCGAGTTTTTTGAGTATCTGCGTAATTTATAAGCCCAACCTAGTAGAGTAGGTGCCTAATAAGTAACAATAATAATATAAGTTTACAATCTTTGGTACTTGGACGATCGACTCTAATCTATGAAATTTAAATTCAAACAGTGATATACGTATGACGGAAAAGATCCGTATTTTTTTTTTTTTTAATGTTTTACCACGCGATGGTCAAAGTTCTAAAACGTCGATGTACAATTTAAGGGGGTAAGTATTGTAATGCAAATAATTGTCGTAAAACAAACTTTTCAGAGCGTTTGGGCAGTAGGTAAAAATCCTTAGAACAAGCCCTGGTAATAACGATAACGATCGTCGTACAACGCGATACGACGCGTAGAACTGCACGAGAGTAGAGTACGACGAGATAAGTCACCTTTCGTACGCCACGCGTTACATCATATCCTGCCAGCTGTTCGCCCGTTCGCGTGCAATAGTAAAAAAAAAAAAAAAAAATACTGACAATAACGTTGCGTAAAATGTCGCCGTCTCAAACGAATATTCGTTAAAATGGGTTAACCCGTAGGAGTACGTCGAGTGTGCGTATACACTACACACACGCGACGCATTATTATTGTACGCGAACGCAGCGCGTGCAACGCTCCGCAGTACGCAGTACGTAGTCCGCAGGACGTGTGGGCCGAGAGGTTTTCGAGGACGCGTCGCCTCAGGACCGTACGCGCACCACTCCCAGGACGCGATTTTGTTCGACGGCCGCGGTTTCCTTCCTTCCGGTCCCCCCCGGCCCTCGCACCCGACTCCTTTCCTATCGCGAACGTGAAAAAAAAAAAAATAAATACGCACATTCGCGTGCGTTAACATTGTACGCGCGTCTTCACGTAGGAGTGAAAGTCGTATAATGTACGTGCGCGAGATAGGTATCTGAGCGGCGTTCGATATTTTTATTTCTTATTTTTCGGACCGGGGGGGGGGGGGGGGGGGGGGGGGGGGGGCCGGCGCAGGTTTTCGTCGTCGTACCACGGTCATCGTCGTTTTACGATGGTTTTTTTTTTTCTCTTTGTTTATGAATGAACCGACCTCGCGCGCGACCGACTCCGACGGTTCGCTCTGGCGCCATTGATGTATTTATTATGCACACGCGTATCATACCTGTGCTGTGCGTGCGTCAACCCGGGCCATATGGTCGCTCCACGAAAACTGGTCGTGTTCATTAGAATAATATTATTTTATTACAATGTTTTCGTGTTACCGGATCGATTTAAGACCGCCGTAACGCAGCCTCTTCAGCGTCCGATACCATTACGTATTACGTGTACGCGCTCAACCCGTCCGTTCGGCCGTTGTGCACTGCTACGATCAGGGCCCCCGGATGTGGATGAGGTTTTTTTTTCTTTTTTCGTGTCCGACTATCGCTGTTTGGTCGTTTCCGATCATTTTCAACGTGCACGGACCGCTTGTCGGGCGACCGTTTTCACCCGCTTGTTTCCGTGCACGCGTACCGACCGCCGCAACGGTTTTATGGTTTTTCTCGGTTAAAATCATTCTCCAAACTAATTTCATTCCTATGCTTTTCGACTTTTCATCGTTTTCAACCCGTACAAGTCGTACGGTTAGTATGCGGTGTTCAAATAAATCACGAACAGTAGCCCGAGCGTTATGAGTATCTGTTAAATGTTTGCGACCGTTCTTCTACAGGTTTATTTTGACCGTAAATACATTTTTGCTTTGCGGAATTCTGATAGGTCTTCTACGGGAACGCCGTCCGCGGTCCTCGGGTGAAATTCACTTAATAATAATAAAGTACCGCGTATTAGAAAACCGCTAAATAAACCTGTCAATGTGACGGTATTCGTTTTTTGAATACCTATTTTACGACGAACACAAAATAATTACAATGGACCATGGAAATAAATAAAAAAATAAAACAAAAATGAAACACGAGGGATGTGTGTGTGCAAATCGAATACCGAATGGTTTCGACCGGGGAAATCTTTCGTAAATCATATTCTATGCTGTTATATAAATGTTAAGCATAAAAAAAACACATTTCCAACAGAGCATTTAGCTTTAGTCAAATACGGCGCACACCCCGAGACACCGGCAAGATGACGTCCGTGAAGTAGGCACCCCCCCCCCCCTCTCCCGGCATTGTCCGATTGGAATTGAACTTATTGCCGGTGCAATTATTTCGCAACTGATTTTCAACGATTCGCCACATCGATTTACAAATTCGCAGCATTTTTTGCCGACCGATACCAGTTCGGTTCGAATCCGACAAGGTCGGGGTGTCCAACTATACTCGGACGGCGTAGCCGGATACCAACAATTATATTATCCGACGCCCTGGTGAGCCGTCAAAACCGAATACGATTCGAAAAAGAAGACGGCCAACGAAAACGGGGAAATTTCCGAGGGAGAAAATAAACGATTTCGTTGCAAAGCACCTATTTTGATTTACAATCGGCAACGATTCGAACGACCGACTGACCGCAGAAGTCGTGGTCCAAACCACATCTGATACACGGTGTTCGGTTGATGTGCGCCAACGTTTTATCTTACATACGGCATGTGCTTCGTCCCACGTGCATTTAAGTCGCCCTATTGTAAGAGTCGAAGTATGATTGCGTCATTGTTTCGAGCACATAACGTTACGGGTCACTCGCGGAACCTGCAGTCGGTAAAACCGTTCGATCTCACCAATAATAATTCGCATTGCAACGCATTTAACGTCGAGTAACATCTCGTATACTTCATTGATGTATTAATTATTTATTTTTTTTTTTCAACTCTTGATGGAGCAACAAAACACCGGTGTGTTCTCATCTCACGTATTCATGTTTTTCTTTGGCGCAGCAGATTTTATGAAAATTATGATAGACCGTATTACAGACGCATATTACGTTTTAATAAATCAATAACGAAACATTATGCATACGTTGCGTACACGATTTTAAAGTTTTTTTACAACGTTCGTGCACGATATCAAAAACTTAATTATAAAATGTTAAAAATTATAAGATATTACCAACATATGGTGGTTTATAATTATATATGCGTGCGTGTGAACATGTGCGCATAATAATATATTATACGAGTACGGTGTGTGTGTGTATATATATGTATAGGTACAAGTATTTTATATTTTTATGTGATTTGTATTTGAAAATAATTATTAAAACAGCACTTTGAGATTTCGTTATTGAAAACATATTATTATAATTCATTAAAACAGATGCAACACGAATACTGTATGAGTACGTGTTGAATATGTGTATACGCATACAGTTGATGACGCATAAATCATTTTTTCTGGTACCTAATGTAATAATTACTGTATTCGTAGAAAAAAATTAATACATTTTCAGTCATTAAAATTCATTTTTAGAACGATAGAAGGTACATTTAAAACTTGCGTGTGATTTGTAGTCCAAGAATCGATCATTCGGTACTTTTAATGAGCATTTCGATGCACAATTGACAATGTTCAGTTAAAACACTGGAAAGTGAAAAAAAACCCCAATTTTTTTTTTTAAAACTTTAACCGAATGATTTTCGATAATATATAGCGAATTGAAGAGTTAAAAATTCGGGGAAAAAAAACATTGTTAAGTCATAGGTCAAGATCGGTTTAAAAATTAATTCTACCTGAATACGAAAACTGTGAGGTTTTTGAATTCACATTGCATCATCGTTAAAATAAAAGAATAGCAAACCCGCGAGGGATACTTTGTGCACAATGACGTTTCAAGGGAAAACAATATTAATTACAAATTATTTACATTTATTAATTAAGTGTACACATGTATATTAAATAAATACATTTTTATTCTTATTCTAAATTTTGGAGTCGTCGAAAATCACATAATCAGTGTTATAATGTTACGTGAGCGTACGGCAAATGGCAATTAGGTACGTACTCGACGGGATATTTACCGACAACGGTTCGATTTGTTCGTATCGAGCGAAGAAACTCGGTCGCCGATCGTGTACAATAATTAGTTCGCCGTCTTAAAATTTTAGCGAAAATCATTATTTACGGTCAGGACATCTGCGTGTACGCGGTTCGTGTGTTCTCTCGCGGTCGGGTTTCGTTAAAATAACAGTAACGCGATAACGTGTTCAACGTATTTTTTTCCAATTTTAATTCTCTTGTTTGCTCTCCCGACGACTTGTAACTGCGCGGAGACCCGTTGAAGCGCCCGTCGCGTTCGAAAATATAACAATAAATTTCTAACGCACGTATAGTGTTTACGCGTGCACGGCCTTGTTATTTCTCGTCGACGACGAAAATGCTTCGATTGCAAAAGACAATTATTAGATTCGATCCTCGCGCGGATACGCAGGACGATAGTTCGTTACGGTTCCTTCTGTGTACACTGTCTCGTACACGGGTCCGTGTGCGCAAGTGACATTACAACACGTATTTCTATTGTGGCCGCTCTCCGTGAACCATAACCATCACGATACGTTTACATAATACACTCCATCATTTTTCATTCGGTAACGATACCGATTAAGCCCATTGCACTATCCGCTCTTGTTCACTACGGTTTTTTCCTTCTTCTTACTATTATTATTGTACACACAGAGTGATCGGAGGTTCACGCGATGGTGGTTACGACGTATAAATACGCGAAATACAACGAAAAACAAAAAAAAAACTCATAAAAAACAAGTTGGATTTTTTAAGCCTATTAGTTACAATTGCTTCGGCACGAAAATACATTTTTATTTTATTAAACATTACGGGCTTACAATTACTACATTTATAGTGAATTTTAATACGAAACACTTAATTTATTCGTTTCGGTGGTGAGTATCTAAAACTAATTTTTTGAGTAATCGCATGGTTTTAGTTTGTGTTTTCGCGTTTTGTTGCCAATTTTGAAGCCGAGCTCTCCTTCAGTTTTTTTTCTTTTGTAGAATTTCGGAAGTTTATTTTTTTGTATTGGTTTGCGAAAATTGCTGTCGCGTGAATTTCAAAATATGTGATTACATGCTTTTATAAATATAGCGCAGCATAAATACATTTATTGAAACAGATAAATATGGAACAAAAATATTTAAATCCAGACTGAAATAGACATTTACGTAAATAGTCCTAACGGCGCGCGTGATTTTCGTGATTAATCGATTTACATTTTGTCTATGGAGATAAAATATTATTTCTGGATAAACATTTATCATCGGTGTGGTATGACCATAAATTCGTGACTTTAGGGTGTTTAAACAGTTTTATCCGATGAACACTTAAATTTTAACGTGGAAATATTGCGCATCGCACGCAATGTACAGGTACATAATAATTACGTTGTGCGGAGTCGAAATTCGATATTCATCTCCGAATCGTGCAGTACGGCCAAATAAACTTGCACTATGCTCACGGTAGCGTATAAATACGCGAGAAGAGGAACGATTATACGCATCGCATTAGAATAATAATAATGATAAAAATAGCACAGGTGCACGGTTTCGATTCGAAAGCTCCTAAAAATTCTTTTTCCCCTCTCCGGATACGAATACCTGTACGATACCTATCGACAATCAAAATGATACGATAAAAGTGAAATTTTTTTCATAAAGCACGTACACAATTTTGTTCGTGTTTGCGATCAAGTACGCAACGTAGTACATCATGCGGCGTGCAAAATGCTATTATCAGTGCTGTGAATTTAATGCATTTGCATGTTTTTTTTTTGCTGAACCAAAATTTGTTTTGACCTATTTGTAGTTCAAATATCAAATCTTATTTAGCATATTTTATGAGATAGGGCCATAGGCACAACTAGGAAGGAGGGGAAGGGTTAGCCCCCGAACCAAGATTTAGCTCCCCTATAAATATTCCATGTTATACATGGCATACCACATACAGCATACTTAACTCACAATAGTGTAGCATACAAAAAGACACATTGCAGTAAATCCAACTTGGCTTAGAATCTAAAACATATTAAAATGGTAGGTATATTAGAGTTGGGGCAATCTACAGGTTATTTTAAGTTTTGGTAGTAAGGCCGTAGCCCTCCCCCCAGATTTTTACCCTAGTTACGCCTATGGTTAGGGCATTTAAATGCGTGTGTTAATAATTTTTTTGTTTAAATGATTTTTTTTCGTAATATTTACATTTTTTCAGGTCAATCCGTCAAAAACGTATTCACGTGAACTACGACTTGAACAGTTTCACGGTAATAATAATTTATTATGAACCGTACGGATCCCGGCCACGCGTCGTTCTCCGATCGCAGTTACTGATCCAGAGAAAAAAAGACGACACAGTATCGCGATTACGTGGAGTTCGCGGGTGCAGCGTCATCGCGCGGAAACACCGGCCGAACGTCTTCGCGTTTAAATATATTCCAAACGGTTTAATATTATTCGCAATCGTTTACCGTCGAACATTAACAACGGACGGTAATCAACTACTTCCGGTGCAGGTACACACATTGGCCGGAGGCCAACGCAGAACTGTCAGGTCTCGTAATACCTATTGCGCGCGCAGCAGTACACGCATGCAGTCGTATTAAATGCACAGCAAAAATGTCCAACCAATTCATGAAAGCCAAGTATTCGTGTCTAAACGTTCGCGTTGAAACGGCAATTAGATATTCATCGACTTGACCGCACTTGGTACATCGGCCAATCGTGGTCGTATTTTAGGGGGTGGCGAAGGGGCGATCACCCTCCCCCTCTGAATCCGTGTTTAAGGAATTGATTTTATGTGAGATACAAATTTCAAATTTTTTTTATGTAGATCATTTTATAACGAAATCAAATTACACGTGGCTGTGAATACTGAAACGGGCTTTTTGTCGGGTCTATACCTAGTACCTGGTGAAAAATCAAATAAAACAATGGGTAACTTTCAAAACACAAACATGTGTTAAAAAAGAACTACACAAGAGTCGATTCTAAGTGGATGCGGCATTAGATTAAAAAAAAACAACACAAATATTAAGCATTCACCTGATTTAAATATTACCATAAATTTGACTTATACACTTTGAGCCTGAATTAAAGAAAAAATTGAGTCGCCCCCCCTCCCCCTTAGAAGTAAATTTAAATACGCCCCTGCGGCGGCGAATAACGCACAAAATACCGCCGCATACAGCGCAATCGTAAAACGTTCAACGTCATGTTTTCGGGCACGTGATACCGTAAAAAAAATTGAAATTTTTTTCTCTTACATCGCGTCATCTTTCGAAATTTGTCCGATGAACCAACGAAAACCTACGGGGCTGTCTGAGGTGAACGTTCGGTACTCGATCTCCCGTCACAATTTGACTTCGGGTGTACAGGTCGGAAATTACGTACTTTAGATTCCTATAAATTATAATCGTTACGATCCCGTGCTAAACGGCCTTTTAGGAGGAAAAAAAACAAATAAACGTTTCCGGTATGAAAATCCAACGAATGTTGTATTTCCGCAGCCTTACACGCATTTTTTGAACTTTTCTCGTGCTAGCGATGGACCGTAAAGATTACGGAGTTAGTTTTTGT
This sequence comes from Sipha flava, assembly GCF_003268045.1. Lineage (NCBI taxonomy): Eukaryota > Metazoa > Arthropoda > Insecta > Hemiptera > Aphididae > Sipha > Sipha flava. The sequence continues at coordinate 777,109 of NW_020273610.1, forward strand.
TATCGCGATAGTTTGATTAATAACACATGATAACTAAATAAATAAACCTATAGTAACTAGACGGTATTATTAAAATTCGCTGGTCTGTGAAAATGTGCACGATCGAGAATAGAACGTGGGTTGTGGTGGGGAGGGAATAATAGAAACCGCGTTGTTCGCGGATTAAAATTAGATAACGTTTCCAACGCGAATCATTTTCGTACTCCTGCGTCGTATGTAGAAGGCATGCGCAGGAGTAGGACGAGTTTTGGAAGCCTATAAGTCATATTATAAGTGTGTCACGAAAATTTATTATTGACTACTTACACATGTACTATTGGTATTTTTATGTACTGTTCGTCGTTGGCGGTCGTTACTATACGATGTCGTTTTCATATCGAATTGTACACGCACACACCAACATAGTATCAATAAATAATATAATCCCCTGTTTATTATTGTAATAATAAAATTATATTATTGTGTACAGGTACCACTCGATCGCGTCTTCTTGCTCCGCGCGTTTAATAATGTTTTCCAGTTACGGCGTTGTATATTACGTTTGAAAAAAATAAAATAATAATAATAAAAAACCGTCACTCCGCAAACAACAGACACACCGTGAACGACAGGCATTAAACGGATTTTACGGCCGGTCCGAATGAAAGTTAAATTTGTCCTAGCCACTACCTATACGAGCGACGTTCGATGTTCACCCGATGTGTACCATATCAATGGGTCTTTCGATGCCGGTATTTTTTAGTATTCCGCCGTAGAGTTAAATTCGAATAGTACGCGGTGGAAAAACATTCTTGAAATACTTTTATTCAACGGAAACTGTTGCTTGAAGAAAGTCGACGTGTGATGTGCGAAACCCAAAATATCGTTGGCCCGATATGTTTTAAACATTTTCGTATACGAAAATATAATAATATAATAATGGTACAGCATACTGTACTCGAAAAATCATGGTTCAACGAGATCAGTGGCACGTTAAATCAGGAAAGGGGTACAGGTTATAAAACTTCGTCTTGAATATATTTTTTTCACGAGTATTTTTCAATAACAATAGAATATTTAAAATTCTTAGAAGTATGATAAAATGTTTTGTCCTTGTTTTACTTCCCTTGAAGACCTACGTCATCAATACGTGATTTGTTTCATCGCACTGGTCCAGTGTCCTTTAAAAAGGTTTTCCGTGAAACCGGAAAAATGCGAATTGTCCTCGTTCGACGTATTTATTAGAACTCGAGAAATCGAATGGTATCAAAACCAAAAACCAGTCACTAAGTCTCAGTAACCGAATGGGTAACGGTTACTTATTATTATCTTCGGTTACTGATATAGTGATGCATTATTTTCGGTAACTTCGGTCGTAGTCAATAGTTCTACGTAACTGCGAGAAATAAAGTAACTGTGTCTGGTCGTCCCTTCCGCAGAAAAAAACACTCGCGAGTATTCGGTGGAACGTTGAATGTTTTGTTTTCCCCCGTCGCATTGTACACGGTAATCACAATACGATCGTTATACAAGTGCAGCAATGAAAACGATTTTATCAATTTTCATTTCAGTATGACGAACCGTATCGTTTCGTAATCTCGTACGTTGACTCGGCTACGGAGTGTCTTCGAACGGTCGGCGTGAAATATTTAGCGCCTGATGCAACGGGCTTCGGTCCTGCGGTACGGCGGAGGGGGGGGGGCGCTCGTCCGACCGTTCATGACCTCCCCAGAAAAACAAGAAAGTTTAAAAGAAAAAAACGCCGAAAACCGAAAGCGGACCATTTGCGCAACGGTGGCGGTAAACACAGCAACGAGACTGCGTGAGACCGGATAGCGATTTCGTAATGTTCTCCGGTCGTCGTTCACATCAATTCTCAATCCGTCTGCCGTCCTCCGCCCCGCACCTTATCGGACCCCGTCCGCGATCCCTTGACCCGGGCCGCGTACCGGTCCGGTTCGAGAACGGTCGGCCGCGTGCGGCCTTTGCGCGCCCGATGACCGGTGCCCGGAGCGCCGGACCGGACCGGACGTGGCGCGCACTGGCCCGCGGGCGAACACCTGCGCGCACCGGATGTGCCGACCCGCGACGACCGCGTCCAACAGCAATATACGCGCGCGCGTGACGTCACCCCGGGTGCGGGCAAACTCGTACAAGGTGTGCCCCGTCGTCGTTCGCGCCGGAGCGGTTGGCGCTGTCGTGTACGTACGCACGCACACACGCGCGCACACGCACACGCACGCACGCACGCACAATTCGAATCGAGTTCAAAAGGTTATTCGTTCGTTATTTTTCGAACGATATCGGTTTGGATTGAAAAGAGAAAAACAAATCCGTACACGGAGATACGGTTTCACATTCGGAGCGCTTCTTTTTCGTTTCTCGATAAGTGGTACCGTTTCAACGAGACGTTTTCATTCTTGCACGAATCAAAGACATAACTTGTGAACGTTTTACGACGATATCATTGACGACATTGGTCGTGAAAACAGCAGGCACGGTTCTAATCCGTAGTTCGGGGTAAAACTAATAATTGTAGACGTATGATAAAACCGAAACGTCGGATCTGAATTTTCGCGTTTTTCGATAACCCACGCGTGACGACTGATTTCTCTCTTTAACGGTTTCATGGATTTTAAATTTTGAGCAATTTTTCTTTAAAAAAAAAATATGACCTCAATTTTTCCCTAATGGTTGCTCATACCATGCGCGAGCATGGTTTTTCCGAAACCATTTTGGTTGCAGTTGTACAATCGGAATACCGTTGATTACTGTGCATATTTATACGTTGTGTTGAGTGCTGAGGGATCGAATATCGAAATCGTATGTGCCTCATCGGTACGTTCCGTTCGAGGTTTACGTCCGGAGGAATTACGATTATATTTGTACAAGGGTCGAAACGTCGAATACTGTCCTAAACGCGTTCGAAGAAAAGGTCTTCCGTGCATGTGTATACTTTTCTAAAGCATTCCGGTTCATGTTTGCAATGATTTCGAAACTTCTGATTTCATATTCGCATTTCTTGCTGCAGCTATACGTTATAATCTGTTGAAAAACGTTCATTTTATCTCTTGGCACACTGATCTGAACCAGGATTCTAACCAAGGATGTGTGGACAGCATTTTCGCTCCCGTTTCCCATATTATAACGCCTGTGTTTTCGACTCGTAACGCAGCTGTGGGTACGTACACGCACCTATTCGGCGGTAGGTAGCTGATTTAAGATTCTTTAAATAATATTAAATACGTATAACAACTATAATAGTATTATACAATGCGGGTATTATTATTGGTATAAATGAAGAAAGTATTCGGTACATTTTAAAATAAAAGTTTAAAATTCAAAATTTTTATACGAGAATAATATGAAAAAGTTGTACTTTATGGTGATTAATAATTATAGGCACTTATAAAATCGTTTAGCAAACAAATAAATTTCGTATATTGGTTTTACGTACAATCATTTCAATTCATATGGTTGTAAAATTGCTGTTTTATTATGTTCTATTTTCGAATATTTTATTTAAAATAATACTAGTAAAGCGAGTTTGTTTTTGATAAACGGAGTTTCTTTACGAATTTCAAGTGTCCGTCCTCCAAATCCACCGGCTTTAGGTTCGAAGTCACTCATGAACTGTACACGGCGCGAATGAAAACGATCCGGTTCATCAACCTGAGCCTTTAGGCTATTGCGAACGAGGGGAGGGGGAACCCGGTCCTTTTGGCCACCCTTAAGTCCACCGCTGCACCTTTTACTACTGTACCGTGTACACGTACCACGTCATCAGATGTCTCGTGAGTTGAATTCCCGAAAAACGTGTACCGCGACGTGCGCATACGATATCGCTCCCGGGGCCGTTTACCGTCGAGAACGCCAGGCTAGGAGTGCGCCTGCGGTACAATAACATTACAAACATATTATTATATTACGTTACACACTTCGTCGCATTATATATTCAAACGGTTCTCGTATTAAAAAAAAAAAAAAAAAAAAACGTATTGTAGCCGTTGAAATATACGCGTACGCATGGTATGTATACAGGAAAACCGAGGAGCCAAGCCCAGTACGGAAATACTTTTCGGACATTGTTTCGCGTACAACGTATCGCGTGTACGTGTACGCGTGGAAACGATTTAATGTGACGCATAAATTATTGTTTACGTACGCGCAATTGTGTACGGGGTCGCGGAAATCGTGTGTCTTTCGGGCCGCACCAAAAATACCATCGCGCGTAGCACGCACCGTGTGCCATGTCACCGTATCGAATAATTGTTATTTGAATATTAATACGCGCGTGTAATGCACCGCTCGTAAACGACGACGGTCTTGGGAAACATCACGAAACCGTGTACATATGTGCGCGCACGAGAATTCAACATAATACTATCGTGTTCGACGAAAAACATCGCGGTCCTAAACGTTCCCGAGGACCTGTACAATATTAATGCATCTCGTGACGTTTCGGTGTTCCTGTCGCGTCGGCCGCTCTACACGGGGTCCTTCGAGTCCCGCGTGACAGTTTCAACGTAAAACCTTTACACCGGTCGAGCTTTAGGCGTGCCTCACTATACACGGTATCTGCGGTTCGAGTTTTCGGGTCGTAATGCTCCATCACTTCGGAGCAAAACTGTTAACTGAAAAACTCGAATTCGTGTGGTTCCCAATAAATCATAGTATTACGCACTGTTTTCGCGTAAGACTCGTTACTCAAATATTTTATCGTGAAAAGTACTGTCACATCACGTTTGAAATACCCTGCTGTGCGTTTGTACACCATAATAATATATTGTTGTATCGTTCGCGTCAAACGAGCGAGAGAATAAAAATAACAACTCGATCGTGTGATGCCTACGATGGAAAATAATTAATGCGAATAATTTGTAAACACTATTTCGACATCAAGTTTCGTGAACTTAACCAAACAATAAAACGAGTAAAAAAAAATGATTATTCGATGCACCGCAAGCTTTTCCGGTATATTTTTACGAATGAATCACACAGGCGAGTGAGATAGTCTATACCTGATTTCAATTAATTTATTGCAGCCACCGTGCACACGAGAAAATGATATGTTCTTGGAAAGAAAATACAAAATTAATATATTTTAATGAATTAACGATAACGATGACACTATGGCACTATCAGTGCAAGAGGGCCATATATCAAAAAATTTTAAATTTACGTTTTTGGTATCCCTGAATTCGTCTTTTTTTTCTTTTCTTTTTTAAAATAATGCGATCTATGTAATTATATTTTTAAATCGTCAGTTATATAAATAAACTTATTGCACTAAGACAGATCGAGAGGTAGCTGAAAACAATAAAGCCGTAATACGAAATGTGGCATTTAATGTATACTTGTTAATAACAATATTATAAGAAAATGTCTAGTCTAATTAGTCATATTGATATTTAGCAGAAGAAAATTACAAACTACTATAAATTATCAAAAATTAGAAATGCTCTCCTGAATAATTTAATATTTTTGATATATGGCCATCTTGCACTGATAGTGCGATGTGATCGATATTTCGAAAAAGGCTTAGGAAGTTATATTTCACAAAAAAAGTAAATTTTTTTTTTTTCTGATTTAAAAATTATTAACTGTGAGTTATGTCGGTGGAACACAAAATGATTTTTTTCTTGGTTTAATTATAAAGAATTAAAATCATATAAAAATGTATAATATATATATATATATATATCAATTATGATCTATGATAGGCACAATTTAATTTTTTTTCTGTACAAACAATTAGAGATATGTTTGTATGTACCTATGTAGTGTATGGATGACGGTTTAAGAGCTATTCAAGTTCAGCTCGCGATCGCCATCGTTGTTGGAAAAATGTTGAAACTATATTTTGTCCCGTGTGCAAAAGCACACTTCGGAGTGAGACTGCGGTTTTGCGTGAATTTAAATTTTAAAAGTTGGATATTATCGAGCGCGTACTAAAATAATATCTGAACGTAATGTCATCAAACGATTCGACGGCGGCGATATGCGTTTCATCTGCGTTAGTGCAGCCGATACATAAAAGGACAGGGAGAACTGTGGAAGTATTTAAATATTAATAATTATTGTGGCTGTTGCGGGAGACCTTATAATTCGGTGACATTTCAATACATATACATATATTATATATACGCGAATATCCGTCGAAAATGTCGAAAATCGTCGCGCACAAACCGTTTAAACGGACTTTATTATACTGCAAGATACACTATATACAGGGACGGAACTAGGGTATGAAAGACGATCATTCATCCCCGGGGATTTTTGTAATTATTAAAAACTAATTTAATATTTTTAACTTTTTGTTAAATACTGATATTAGGTTAAAACTCATTAAGTATGATTGTATATTAATTATTAGAAACAAATTATCGAGAAGAGTACTTGATTATTGATCTACGGATAGGGCGTAATTTTAAAATTTTCCCCGGGCATAAAAATTTCTAGTTTCACCTCTGATTACATACAACACAAAGTTTTGCACTCCTAGACGGATGACGTTTTCGTAATTCAAAAATTCCAAATCATGTGTGCCGAAAGAACGAATCCGACATGTCCGCATAATGCGCAATGTACATATAAGGACTACTGGTTGTTGTTAAGTTTTATGATTTTGCACTCCGCGCATGTTTCGGATGTGTAAAACAATTACGCGGTGCACAACTGTACCTATGGATAAAACATTTTACGCGTGTTAAAACACTTGGTGTCACTATAATGGGGTGTCGTACCGACACGCATTACCAAACACGTGTAAACCGTCGAATAAAATGGTAAAATTGTAAATTAAAAACAAAATGTGACTCAATACGCGTTTCGTAGTGTGAACAAATCTAGGTCTATGTCGAGAGTCCGTATTTTTAACGGCCGGACGTGGTCAGAGAGGTTTAGCAACAATTTTTTACGATTTGGAAAGTACTGCAGGTGTTATTACGTCACACGTGAAAACGTTTGTTTATTATTATAATAAACAAACTTTTATATTTAAAATAGGTAAAAATTACCAATAAAATTTCAATGTAATTAAAACCGAATGCTTTTAAAAATAGCCAAAAATGCCATGTACAATTATTTTTACTAATTATGTACCCATTGTATTATTTGGTAATTTTTTTATAATTTGTAAAAAAAAGAAAAAATATTGAAATTATAAAATTATTAAGCTATACACCATACAGATACGCATTAACGTGATTGTAATTTTAATTAATAATAAATACACTTCGGTGTTGTGGACCTAAAATAACTAATAACATAATACACATTTGATACAATTGAGTTATTTTCATTCGTCGCTTTCGTTACGCTTCCCCCGCAACGTCACGGGCACAAACCAAATTTTACGAAATTTAGAGATTTGTTTTATGGAAAATTTGTCTAGTTGATACTTTAGGGAAGATAATTTGCTCGACAATCCATAATCCCGTCACAGCACCCGCACCGTGATCGTAACATTCACGTGATGGGCTTCGATTTGCTGGGCTCCGACACGGACACTTTCAAGAACCCTCTGCAGTTCGCCTGGAACGAGTACGTGATCATGGACGATTTGTTGTCGCACCTGACCCTGTACACGCACGTACACGTTGTGGTCAGGTCGATACGTTCGGCCAATTCCTCGTTGTTCGAATAATCGCAGAAGCCCTGTAACAGCGTTACGTCCACGGGCCCGTCGGTAATCATGTTCGTCTTGTACTGTTTGCACACGTTCACGCACACCTTTTCGCCCCTTTTCGTGAACCGCACTTCGGACATAGTGTCGGCCACCAGTGTCATGTGTACCTCGCAAGTGTTGATCGAATTTTCTCTGGGAAACAAAGGACCTGTGCTCGACGTTCGACAACAACGACGAAAAAATACATAATTATTAACACATATGCGGTAGAAAATAATATGCTTTTTGAGCATTTATTATTATTATATATTTTTCTATTCGAGCAATAAGATTAAAAACATGGCTATTAACGTATGATGTATACGAGTGAACATAGTCGATAAGCGTTACCCAACACTTCCAAAGGATCCCTGAACAAACCGGTTCCTTCGGGAGGAGAAGCTATCTTAATACGCGTACCGTCGCGTTTCTGATTGTTTTCGCTGGTATCTTCCACTTTGCATCTTTCCTTGACGTGGGTCTTCGCCACGTGAACGGGTTCGGCGATCGCTGAAACCATTGCACACGGACACACGTAGCACCGATAAACCGTTAAAAAGTTAAAAGTTACGTATTGGCCGGCCACGGACGACCGGATGCAGCAGCAGGATCGTGACGATAATATAGAAAACCAACATCTTTTATCGAATATTTACTCTGTACTCACGATGAATATACCTGGTGTACGAAATGAAATGTGTAGCCGGATAAGCTTAGAGAGAAATGCAAATGCATGAAACAAGTCTTAAAACTGTCGGTTTACGAATATTTAATTTCAAACGGGAGAAATCCTGTTTCCGTAGTTTCGCATTGTTTATAACTTTAAACTATTTCTGTTTAAGCCAAGACGAATATTCAATATCACACGTGGCCTTTTCACAACGCACTGCGTAAAAATAAAAAAAATAATAATAATAGTTATAATAGTTTTAATTAATGATAACCGTTTACACAAATCAATGGCGTTATTTGACGTGTTGGATAAAAATGAAAAACGTGTTCTTATAATATATGCGTTTCAAGGAGCAAAAAAGAGAACTTATTACTACTTTTTCGACAAATCACTATTTATACATTTTCATTGATTTTATCATTATTTTTTTATGGAAAATTAGTTCCGATGAAATTTTTACGAATTTTAAATATACGAAGTAGGAAAGAGCTTTTATTGTTCTTCTATAAATATTAATTGAAACAACTGAAAACATTTACTGAGTATTTATATTAGCATTTTATAGATTTTCCTTAATTGTGTGAATATTTAATTAAATATGTGCTGATTGTAGGCTCTTGACATTTTCGATTAAAACTTAAACTTACCTTATTAAAATATCAGGTTCTACTAATATATAAACACTATTAACCATCTTTGGGAAAACACAAGCTGATCCACCCGATCTCTTTCATTCAAAATCGTTATTTTCGAGAGCAATGGTAAATTTGTTTCGAGCTTAGAAGACCAAGTACGGCAATACAGCAATATCATTCACCCTTCCCCGTATCCGACCGAGGTGTTCCACCAGTTGTTTGAAATTTAGAACCGACAAATAAACACATTTTCGTGAAAATTCTTTCAGTTTCTCGATTGGCTGGTACCGAATTGGTTCCCGAGCTCCAAACCCACGCACCGAATTGGTTCCCGCCTGAAAAAGTTATTTTATTAGGTATAGCCGAATTGGTCCCCATTTGAAAAAGGTATTTCATTAGGTATAGCCAAATTGGTTCCCGTTTGAAAAAGGTATTTCATTAGGTATAGCCAAATTGGTTCCCGTTTAATTACGTACATTTTCTTTCTTAATTTTATAGGCTTAGGACTGTCAACTTAAAAGTAGGTTTGATTAATAATGTGCGTTAATGTGTGTTAAAAAAAAAAATGATAAAATATATACAATTTTAAATCGTTGATTTGGAAGTCAACTAGTCATATAAATACGAAATATAAATAATAAAATATAATAAATACAATTTAAAACCACTGATTTGCAATTTTGAAGCTAACTTTCTTTAAATATTAAATTCTCGTAATTTTCTCATTAATGTAATCTGTCATACTATTTTCCAAGTATTTGTTATTTCTTTCCTATTTGCTTGTAATTTGTTAGTTTCTAGTAATTTATAGTCTTCTATATTTCTTTACTCTATCTTATAGATATAATAATTGTGTCTATTATTATGTCATATATATAGTTTTTAAAATTTTGTTTTTTGCTCTTTATGCACTGGCCTGCTGGATTTTAATTTTTAATATTGTAAGTAAATTATTTTAAAAATTAAAATTGTCCTTATTTTACCTGTACACAAACGGAAACCAATTCAGCTATACCTAATAAAATGCCTTTTTTAAACGGGAACCAATTCGGCTATACCTAATAAAATACCTTTTTCAAACGAGAACCAATTCGGTTACTCCCTCTTGATTATTTATAACTCGATTAATAATTACTTTTAAAATTCGGAAAAACTTTATAATGAACTTTGGTTAAAAAGTAAACGTTTAAATGAAAATGTTTTAAAATAAAATATCTATTTTACCGATAGATATCACTTACTTTTAACACTGTACCTTGTCCGCAGTTGTTTACAACAGTAGCTCGAGTTTCGATCGCAATCAAAAGTTACGTTGATTCACAATAGAAACTCTTGTAGATTCTACTGCACGAATTGTCTGGACAGAATTCATAGAATGCATATTAAGGTAAACACGAAACCTAGAAAGCATTCGAGGTCGACTTACGTTATTGTTAACCGTGTTACATAATTTAAGCGTTATTTATATTATCGTATCCAATTGATGGATATGTTACGGGTAATGTTAACATTTGGTTAATGTCGACATTATCCGGCTAAAGTCGACATTAGCCAACTGTTATCATTACCCACCATGAATATTATTAAATATTGGCTAACGTTAACAATAACCGGATAATATGATATTAGCCAAGAACTTTTGGACAATGTCTAAACAACCATAAAAATTTAACGTGCATGAGATAAAATCATTGCAAATCATTAACAATATTAAATATATTTAACATACAATATATTATATGTACATAAGTACAACTTCTTGAATCGAATTTTTGAATTTTTTTTTTTTATTTCTGCCATCATTCGATGTTTACCACCGTGGCCAATATTAAGGTGTTTCTCATTTAGTATGTCATATAATTCATCATTTTTTACGTAATGTAGTAAATTAGTACTACCTTTTTCAACAGGTGCTATAAATTTCTCTTCTCCTCCGATATTAATAATTTCAAATGTATTCAAACGACGAGATATATTGCCGCCTTTCAATTCATTAATTATATTCAAATATTTTACATTTGACAAATAAGACGAATTAACTTCTCGTTTTTCAAACAAAAATTTCTCAAATAAATTATGACTCCAGTTTTGTTTCCATTTTATTAAAAATGCAATCTAAAACACTTAACAGTTTAACACTAATAACACTGTACTTGCAATTTCGGGTGAAAACTGAAAGCAGGCTAACAACAGATCGATGCACGATGTATTTTATATAGCGTATATAAAATTATAACGAACAATGTTGTACAATTATGATAAATATTAAACCCATATATCGATATATTGTTCACTTTATCGGTAAGATAATAACTGACTAACTCGGTTACAAGACAAGATAAGATATTATACTCTGGAAGTCCGACGCTTTATTATCGTATAGAACATCGGTTCTTAACCTTTGTGTAGTGGCGACCCAAGATAATTACCAAATTTTTCCTGCGACCTTTTTATAAATAATATTCAATAGCAGAATAAAAAATAACTATTTGGTACTCTTAATCGAATAACATTTTTCACTCATATTACTTGTATTCATAACAAGTCATAATATTGATTACATTATATTTAAAAATAAACATTTCTTTTAATAATATTATATTGTTTTTTAAATAATTTTTAATTTAATGACTTCCTTGGTCTTGATATTGATTTACCAATGAATCAATTTAGACTTCTTCTATGGAGTTAGTAAGTGAAATACGCATCGTGGGTTCGACATCAAGCTTGTTTCTTGATTTGGTTTTGATTGTAGTTAATATCTTTATTACAACATGTAAAAATATTAGTTAATAGTCTTTTCATACTAAAATTTAACTCATTTAATAACGGAAAAATATCTGATAGATACACAACTTTTGTCAACCAAATTATATCTTGAAAATGGATGGATAACAGTAAATTTTTTTCTCTTAAAAATATTTTTATTTCAGTTCTTAATTCAAAAAATCTCGTTCAAATTTTTCTCCATGATAACCAACGTACATGAGGTTTCATTTATTATTTATAAGACTTAAAAATAAAAATATTATTCTAACGTTTTAAATTTTTATCCGACCTATTTAAAATTATTGGCGACCCAAAATTGGGTCGCTACCCTATGGTTAAGAACCGCTGGTATAGAATGATAATAAAAACTCTATAGTCTAATATACGAGTATATAGTAATATACAACTTTTAACATTATCCAATATTGACTGGTCAAGGTTAACATTATCCGGATAGTGTTAACAATTCCTGCTTATAAACGAAAAATTGCCCATTAGCCATAACAGATGGGTAATGTCGGCTTTAGCCGGATAATGTCAACATTATCCAAATGTTAACATTACCCGTAACAGATATACCAATAGGAATACCCGCGACCGCCGCCCAAAACGAGATATCGGTTGAATCGATCCGACTGGAGTACGCTCGAAAACACTTGACATCGACGCTTACGGCGACGGCCTTGAATTGTAATATTTATCTATAAACACAATTTAATATGCATTCCGGGCGATTTTCGTCAAATGTCGTCGTATGACAATGACCAGACGGAAGTCCACGCGTGCGCACACGGTTTCACGGTGTATGTTATGTTTCCTAACCTAACCGCAGTACAAGACCGAAGTCGATGGTCGAAGAAATGTTTAGAAACAAAAGGAAAAAAACCGCGTATCTCGAAAATCACATTTTCGTCTTAGCGGTTGTAATCGATCTCTCTCGTTCTCTCTCTCTCTCTCTCTATCTCTCGTCAGTCATGAATTGTTTTCGCAAACACCGAAATGTTGAGCCATCACCGACGGGCGAACATTTTCCCGCGGTCTCACGAACGCGTTGTTTTGTAACAGACGAACGTGACACGAGTGATTAGACCGGCAGGTAAAATGCACTGCACTGCGATCCGCTGTGTTCAATCATGTCGCGCCGAGGCTGGAACCCGAAGACCGGCTGAACAGTTATCGTTATTGTTACAGCACGTCGCTTTTATGTCATATCGACCTTAGGTTAGGTTAGGTTAGGTTAGGGGTTAGGTTAGGCGTCACAAAAGGGTATCGAGGGGTATCTTTTCGCTACCCTAAAAAAAATTATAGATTTTAATGTATATTCGAAGTTCATTATTAAGTTTGTACGAACATAGACCATCAATTATTGTGATTGTATCAAAAATAATCATATTTTTTGTTCAACACGAGAAGACACTGCATGCATACACTATACGTCATATCAAGGTTTACGAAAAAGAGTTAGCCAGTTATCATGTAATACCTTTAAAAATGTATTTTTTAACTTTCTAACAATAAACTGCTACAACAGAATTTGGAATTTAGTGACGCCCGTGTCGAACGGGATATTGAGACGTGCCGGAACGTTGGGCACGGCTATGAGATGTTCCAGGGATGCCGTTTTTGTCCGCGGGTAGATGTCGAACGGCAGGGTTCGTGCGGATATCTCTTCGAACCGATCAACCGATGTTTTCATCGTTACGCGCTGCAGTGCACCGGCAAACGATGCACCGGTCGTAAATTGTGTAGTAATGTTGTTTCGAGGGTTTCGGAAAAATTAACCGAATAATAATTATTTGTGTGAAAAAAAAAAAAAAAATTGGCGTTAGCTTAAACCGATATTGCCACAGGACACGCTCGTTGAGAGGTATATGAAAACTCTATACGTATTGGAATGTACGGTCTTATAACGCATATGAACACGCGTGTACCGACCGCCGGACGGGCTGTAAACGTTCCAGAACGTCGCGTGTATTTCGTAAGCACTCGCCGCGAGTTCGTTCTCCGGCCAACATCAGAACGAACGCGGTTCGCACACTATTCGCGCGTGCGTTTGATCACGAATTGAAACGAATCGTAAATTCGGTTTATAAATGAACAAAACGAACAAGATTCTCAGAGACCTATAAATACGGAATTATAAGCGGAAAAAACAAAAATGGTTCTATTTAATCGAAACGAAGCCAAATCGTGGACGTGTCTGATGACCGATCGATTCGGACTTAAGAAGGAAAAAAAAAAACGTCTAAATGCGAACGAATCTTAGTCTTGGTCTACAATCGTCGTATACGCGCGCGCAACGATTTCCGGTCCGGACTGGCATCGGAAACGTTTGCGCTCGCACCGGATCCGTACGATTCCGTCATCGCGACGGGGCGTTTTGCGCACGTCCGAACGGCGTTGCGATCCTCGTACGGTTGTTGCAGCACGAGCGCAGGACACGACTGGTGTAATTTATCGTCATCGACGCGACAACGATTAATGACATTCGTGAGTTTAAAATACGAATTTCGGTAAAATGATTCACGGGCCACGATGACGCGCGAAAACCTTATCGTACACAGCAAACCGCAATTCGATATGGACAAACAGTCGCTAGAGAAACACAATTCCGTGCGGCCGCGTAAAAAGTATTTTTTTAAATTTTTTTTTTATGTTTGCTCCGATACACTTAATGCGTGTATTTTTAACCGTCGTGCGGTCATGATGTTCAAAATCGTTAACGGTTCTTTGGCCGAACAAATAAAATCGATGTTTTGTCAAAATGCATCACGGTAGCGAATGTCCGACGATTTAGTAGTGAAGTGTGCCTTTAGGATATAGCTGGCTAGACCATATCTTCTCTACTTGATACGCCCTGAGAAATATTCACATATCTTATTCTGTGATCATTCAAAGAGCTCATAAAAAATAATTTATTCATCGAATAACCAACATATCTGTTGCGTTAAGAACACATTTTAATTTGAAGTATATACATTGGTGTAAATAAAGGAGCTCTAGTGGGCTTAGACTCAGGCGGAGGCAATAATTACAAAGCTCCTGAAATAAAGTGTAAATCAGTTATAAGGAATTTTTTTTTTATTAACTTTTAGTATAAGGCGTACAATCTGTAAATTAGTTATTACAATAAGTATGCATGCGGAATATATACTATAACTTGACATTGGTACGTGATAAAAGCAGCCACCCAATGGCGACACTTTCTAATATGATTAGGTTAATTTTTTACATATATATATTTTTTTAATTGGTATTTAAGTCTCTGCACCACTTTCTATTCAATCGACGAGGAGGATTACCAGGAATGGTGTCGGAACCTAGAGCGGAAATAAGTGGATTGGAGTGGTTCATCAGTCGGGAGCGGAAACGTTTATAAAGAATTTTGGCAGTTTCTTCTATTGTATTAATATTTAAGTTTGTATGAAGGGTGTGATTAGAAACATAAAAAGGGGCATTCGTGATTATACGGAGGGTTGTGGATTGAAAGGTTTGAATTTTATTTGTGTTTGATTTTTTGGCTACGCCCCATAGTTGAATACCGTACGTCCAAATGGGCATTAATAGAGTTTTATATAAGAGTAATTTTGTTTTTATATTAAGTTTAGAGTGTTTTCCGAGTAAGAATTGTAGTGATTCCCTTCTAGAGTTCAGGAGGATTTTTTTCTTTTTTATGTGGTCTGCCCAGGTTAATCGTTGATCTAGAATTAGACCCAGATAACGGGCGCTAGAGGATTTTGGAATGATTAGGTTATTTAGGTTTATAGGTAGTACGGTTCCACGATTCAATGTAAAGGTTAGATGAGTAGATTTCTCATGATTTATTTTTATTCGTTATAAGGAATTAAAAAAAAAAATCACAAAAAAATTAATAAAGGCTTGAGTCCCCCTCAAAAAATGTGAGCTATTTGCGCCTTTGAGCATACTCCTGACGTTCGGACTGATACGTGGTTGACCTATGTGACAGTCACTATATGACCAGCCAGAAAGCCGGAGATACTAAAACTAGAACTAAACGTAATAAGTTTCTCGAGGAGCTGGTGCTGAGATGGTAATAATATGCTAATATGTCGACTAGTCAATGGATATTATGCGCGTTAACGCCGTGTGATGCCTATTCCGGTCCACATAAAAACGAAAAAACGTTTAGATTGCACTGTAGTGAGCGTGACAGAAGTTCCGATGCTCTAGGGGTGACTTCTTTACGTTCCACCCTCGTAAATATTATGAATACGTAGTGCAGTGCATGCACTGCGCACGCGAAACTATATTGTATTTACCGATACACTAACTTATAATTTATACATAGATGGTGAACTGCATTTAATTTTTTTCTCTCTGTTTCCCCCCATATGTAAAATGATCAAGGACTGTATTATAATTTAATAATAATAATAGAAAAAAAGAGGTTCTACCTCAGGGAAATTTAAAGTTAGACCGTTCATAATTTTATTGATTTTATTAATCTGTATTATACCGTTGTTATTCCAGCAGCAGGATATAATTAATACTACAGCAGTAGGTTTGGTCGTCGGACCACTGAACGCGTAACCGTTACCCCGAACCACTTGTGCGCCAGAAACTCTCGGCTTTCGCGGTAAAAACTTACTTTCGACCAACGCGGGTGCGCGTTCGAACGGCGCGCGATAACATAAGGGGTGGCGAACCTGTGGCATGCATGCCAAAGGTGACAGGTTGACCAAATTTTATTGGCAAGTGCAAAAAAATGTAATTATTAAAAATTGTACATAAAAAATAATATATATACTATTTATAAAATGTTGGTTATGAGAAATAAAAAAAGAAAAAACAAATTATATGTATTTTAAAAATGACAATGTTCCTTATGGTTTTATATATTCGTCAACATCTTTGGGAAAGCTTATTCGCCATAACGGATTTAATTAAATCGAAGGAAAGATATATGTTTCGACCGATAAGACAATTGCTGCTCGTGTTTCTCTGAGAACGATTAGAATTTAATAAAAACAATGTAATAAATCTGTAATTTTATTTTTATTCGTAGAAAATATTATTTTCTTCGGGCACGCGGACGAAAAACGTTCGCCACTCCTGTGGCATACATCACGTTGTAACGGTACGCGCTGCCACGTCGCGTTTGTGCGGTCATTTTTCGCGGAACAAACGTTACGATCCAAATGATCCATATCGATCCGTCGAGATCTGGTTCGCGCACCGATTCGTTATTGTTTACGTCTGCGAATCGAATACGGAACGCGGGCGGCGTGTACGGTCGGACTATTAGTCCACGGGCCGGAAACACGCGTCGGTGAACATGATTTATTGGATTTATCGAGAAACAATCGATCGTTGCGTCCCGACGCGCCGCGCGGACGCGTTTTCGTCGGACGCAGATCGACTCGGCGGTGTTTGTCGTCCGTCGCGCGCAACGCCCACCGTTCGGCCTCCGCGCGCGCGTGCGTACGATATTTATTGTACGTTCCGGTGCCGCACACGGGGGGAGGGGGTTAAAAGGTCACTTACCCCCCCTTCTTTTTCCCAAATATATTTTATCATATTTTTATTATATTTTTATATTATTCATCATACCATATTTCGTTAAGTTTTAACCTTACCTAACTAGGTTTTACGAACAAGATTGGTAATACATTTATAAAATTATACTATTATGCGTACGTTATCGCATCATGACGAGTTAACAATTTTCGTTTAGTTTTCGCTGACCTTATAAACTTTGAATGATAAATTATTAAGAAGTGTACAGAATAATAGCAAATAATATCACGTTAGGGGTTCGTGTTTTCCACGTACAAGTGTTCGACGATCGCGTATCAAATAATTTAAATTGTAAGCCCGACGAAACGCAAAAACAGGAATATCGTCACCGCACCGTTGTTAGATGTCAGAAATCGAAAACCATCGATAACCGCGAGACCTACAACAGTATTATGTGTAGTTGACGTTAACACTGAAACAATGTGCCCGATCGAATAACAGCAATCGATAATAATGTAATAAATATTGTAATTACCAATGACATTGATCCCCGATCGTTTAAAATAAGTTTTTTTTTATCACTGCGCTACAAAATGCTAATTATAAGCGGCTAGCGAAGGGTTAAAAATCATAACACGTGAAATGTTATCTTTATAGAAAAAAAAAAAAAAAAAATGATAAGACTCGTACAGGTTATCAAAAAAATTTTAATGGGCGTACTTAAAAATCGGATGTTATGGCTGTGCTTTGAACTTTATATCGGTTCTTGGAGGTTTTTTTTTTACGACCACTAATGCATTGATTGCAGTAGGTACTTTCCAAGTAAATACCCAATCGTTGTATAATGTGATTCAGTGTGCTTTTTCAATCTTTAGATCAAACGTCTGTTTGCGTAGAAAACAAGTGATGCCCGACGTTTAAGACAAAATATCTTACTGTATGATTTATTAATACCCGTATTGTTTTAAAATTACCAATCGTAAAGTGTTTTGTCGAACTATCGCTGTAATGACTATCATTGAGCTGATCGGTTATAAAATCGACAGTCATCGGAGTTAAGCAATAGTTCGACGTTTATTGATCGATAACTGAAAAAGAAAAAATTATGAAGTCCTTGATCTATATAGCTTTTGACGAATCGGAGAGTTACATTTTGAGTTGATTATCGCGATAATAGCATTTATATTCAAAAATAATAATGCACAAGTACCGCGGCTAAACATAAATTACCAAGAAACCATGATGAAATCTGCAAAGCCATTGTTTGTTGTAACCGATGAGACTGTTCGCAAAAAATCGATTGGTAAGCCAACCAGAAATAATTCAATTGTTTAGAAAAATTAAAAAATAAACTACTATTGTTAACATACTTTAAGGATTAGTTGCGTGGGCCGGGAGCAACGCTGACATAATATCTGATAATGAACCATCCGCACTAACCTACTACATCAAAAGAAACCCATTCTTTTCCGGACGCTCTTCAAATTTATCAATTATTTTCTCAGACATTCTCGACGCAATATCATTAGTAAAGATTGAATTTCCCAACAGTCTTTCTTACTCCAAGTCATGCGGATATATTTCCTTTTCATTCTCAAATACTATTATCTGTTCCACGGACTCGACATCCTACCTTCATAACCGTCATAATATTTTTCTAATAATCCGTTCTTTCCGCTTTTCACTTAATACTGTAGTTTTCTATACCGAACATTATATACCAGAAAAAAATGAATGGAACGTATTTTTCGATTACGCAACGTAAAACTATATCCCTCTTATAAACGTCTTTGGATAATATTCTCCTCTCTATATAAATACAAAAAAAAAAAAATTAATCTTATTTTGAAAACGATTGGCTGATTTCGGTTGTCATTGTAGAAAATGGAATTACGAGTGTACCGTTGACTGTTATTTATCATGCAGAGTGATCAGTATTTTGAATGCATTTTATAACGGAGAATTTTTTTTACAGTCTGTAGTCATAAAAACAAACTTTTTTACATTAATAATTATGAATTAATTGTGTCTAGAACGCTTGAAATATTTTGTTCAAATCGTACGTATAGACACAAACACACAATTTGAGTTAAGGTAACACTTGAAATAATTTATATGTTTCCTGTAGTGGTCGAGTTACATGACCATCACAGAAGTCCTAATTAAACATGTTTATTGCTTACATGCTAATTGACAGTATTGGTTATATGATTATTGTACAATTGTTTTCTTAAATTTTAAAATGTTAAATTAATCTCTTTCCTGCGACCGACCTGGATTCATTGTTATCGATAATACTATAGTGTATAACAGTGGTTTTTAACCTAGGGGTCGCAAATCATAGGTTTGGGGGTCGCCAAAAATAATGGATGAAATTATTTATCCATATTATTTAAAAATAAAATAAAGTTAATATTTTATTTTGTAAAATATTTAAGTGTAAATTAATCAAAATTGTTTATTTTATATTTATTAATTTTAATGCTTAGATCTCTTTGAATATTATTATCTCTTCAATATTATACACTGTATAACACTAATGTGAATCTATACACCTAAACCTATCCGATTTTTGATGTACACATTTATCATCGTGTTACTGATCTAATGTTACACGTTAACGGGCCGAAGTTATCACTAACCGATAATATTCATGTACATAGCTTTATAGGCAGTGGCGTACATACGGGGGGGGGGGGGTCCAGGTTCAAACTAAGCCACAGGGCCAAAAAAAAAAAAAAAAAAGAAAATTGTTTTATTATTGATGATTCGTAGTTTCATTATTACGCTTTGAACTCAAAATATACAACTATAGAAATATTAAAGCAATTAAATAATTATATTGATAGGTGTTTGAAAAATTGTGTTAAATATGTTATTTTTATATTCCAATATCTATTAATTAACTGTAATGTAAAAGTAACCTGTAAATTGGTGAACAAATTGTATAAAATAATATCTATTCATGGCAGTTATTTATCTGTGCAACGAAAAAGAAAAAAAAGATAACGATTGTTTTTGTTAACCCCCCCTCTAGAGCAAGATTGAATACACGCCACTGCTTTTATGTAGTATAACGAACGGTAGGGCCTTCATCATCGGAGTTGTGATAACGCGGTCGAGGATCAATTACGAGACGGTTGCGGGACCCGCCGAAGTTTACGCGTTTCAAACGGACAACAACGATAACGTTGTTATGATTTCGTACGCATTAACATTCGGTTGTGATAACAATAACGACAATTGGAATGAGGGAAGTCCGAGTGTAGGGGCAACGGCGGACTACTCGTCGTCCCCCTGTTCTTTCGTCCGTCACCATCTCCTCGTTCCCTCCTTCGCCGCTATTGTTTCTCCTTCGCCGTGCAGGACGCTCTTGACCCTGTCCGGCCGACGGCGATCACGCGACGAGATAACCGGGATGCGACCGAAAACGACCGGCGGCGGGCAAGAGCTGCACACGATCGGACGCGACGGGATGAACCACCGGGAGCACGGCGCGGTCGTCGCGTCCTCCGGGGGTCTCATATTCGCCGTCGGTCCCGGGCAGGCGACCACCGGTGTAACGATTTACGCGCGTGGTCATAACAATGTACGTGCGAGATGGTACACGGGTTCTTGCGCTGCGGTATACGCGCAACACGCGCGCAGCAGACAATGGAAGCGAGACCAACAACAACAATTATTGATGTGTCCATTGATTCCGTGACCCTGCGCCACTCGACCCCCACGAGCTTTGCCCGCCCCGTACGCCTCTTAACACCGTTCCCGTTCGTTCTCACCAGCAAACCAGCACCAGCAGCAGTGCGCCACGCCGTACATGAAATATGTGCGCGTACCGCCGTCGTACGGGTAAACGAACACGACAAATTGCCCGGCGAGAGAACGCCGCCGCGCCCACGCCTGATCTTTTTCCTATTGTCACGACGGCCGCGATCGCCGCCGACCACCCGTACAATGTTGTCCGGTGAAAACGGCGCGCGCTCAAGAATTTGCACCGACGACCTCGCCGTCTCCCGAGGCGTTCGCGTACGATTCATCACGCGCCTCGCTCTCGCGGGGTGATGATCGCGCGCGCAAATATTCGTGTTGGATTCGAAACTAAACGATGCTGCTGCAGCCGGCTGCCGTTCGACGCGTCTGATCTACGCGATCTATGCGATTTATGTACGCCATGGCGGGTGTTCGAGCCGCCGTTACGTGTTCAGAGATCGCGGGTGGGGGCGGGGGGGGGGATTTGACGAAGCGAGCACGTCTCGTTCTAACGGGCGGTGCGACCCGAACCGGGTGGTAGGAAAAATCAAAAGGGCAGTTGACTTTACGATCGATTGAATTTCTACCGAGCATTTGAGATTTGTGCGATTTATAAGCCCAAACTAGTACCCAATAAGTTGGGCTGGGATTTTAATGACCTTAAAAATCGCGAAAAATCACCTTAAAAAAACTCAAAAAATGCATTAAAAAACGACCATCGGTGTTTGTCGTTTCATCTACAGAGATTTTTTTGTTTTATACGTATGACTATTTATAAATTTGTATAGTTTCATCGTAACAAATACTAATGTAATTTTCTCGTAACGTAGAACGATCAGGAGTTTGTTTATTGGTAGACTTTTCTAAAAATCTAACTAACGGAATATTATTTGTAAGAAAGAAACGAGTTAAATATAAAAATTATTCTGACCTGTTTGTGTGATCTGATGTAACCTAGGCAATAAAACTTTGTGACATATTTTTTTTTGTTCTTTAATTTGTTCTCTTCGTTGTACCCATTAATATGTTTATCTCTTGATTTATGTTGTTGTATGGTACAACGTTTTTTCAGCAGCAATTTTTACGTTGCGTACTTGACACAACAACATTAATCCGTCGGTAGAAAAAATTTATAATCTATAACTATATAATCCAAAACCCCCAAAAATGCTCTAAAAAATGAGAAAAATGATATTA
Organism: Sipha flava; assembly: GCF_003268045.1. Taxonomy (NCBI): domain Eukaryota; kingdom Metazoa; phylum Arthropoda; class Insecta; order Hemiptera; family Aphididae; genus Sipha; species Sipha flava. The sequence continues at coordinate 799,259 of NW_020273610.1, forward strand.
AAATTATAAATGGTCGAAAAATACAAAATGAAATTTCTTATTCTAATTTAAAAATACCTAAAACATATTTGTAACAAAACGAACATCGTACAGAAAACTTCAGTAAAAAAATGCAAAGTGTTTCGAAATCCCAGCCCTACTAATAAGTAATAATTATGTAAACTTACAATCTTTGCTACTTCGATGACTGATTAACCTATGAAATTTAAATTTAAACAATGGTGTACGTATAATGAAAAATATCCGTATTTTTTTAATTATTTTATCACGCGATGGTCAAAATTCTAAAATATCAATATACAATTTATTTTGGATGGGGGTAAGTATAATAATTCAAATACATTTCGTGAAAAAGCTTTTCAGTGTGTTTGGGCAGTAGGTAAAAATCCTTAGAACAAGCCCTGGAAGGGAGGACGTATTGCTTTATTGCTGCGACGTAATAACGACGGCCGGTCACGAGACGGAAGAAGTATGTAACTCAATTCACCGCGGGGACCGTCTGTCGGACAGGGTAAAATCTGCCGTAGATTTCACCGACGGTTCGTACATCTACGGGCAGTGGCGTAAGTGATGGACAGCGATGGGTCGACCTTTGATGGAACACTAGATACGAAAAATGTATCAATTCCCAACCCTTGAAATGTCCGCGTTTTCGGTTTTTAATTTTTTTTCCTATCGAAACGATACGGTTGACTTTTCATCGGCACGGATAAAAGATAACGCGATTTGTGTGCAGTTTAAAAGTATGATATTTTACGAAGCTATTTCGGTGCGGCGAACCTCTCGAATCATAATTTTCAACAATTTACGGTTTATGTGTAAGAAGACCTACTACGTATATTTACTTACATCTTGCACCGGTAGTAGTAAGTTTTTATACAGTTGTATTTGAAATGCCGGGGACGAGCGCGTTTGGAATAGTTGTCGACGTTACGCTAGAATCGCGCCACTGTCCACAGACTTGTTTTGGGCCGGTTACCACCATCGATAAATAATCCAAACGATTGGAAACATTGGCCGGGATCGAAATAAGAGACGACCATTGTTCGTCCCTTCCGCGCAATACCCCTACAATGTAAGATTAACATCCGTAATGATCGAACGGAATAAAACAGTGCGTACAGTCCTCGCACAACGGGCCGCGGTGGTTAGGCTCGATCCAGAGTGGTTTACCGGAGCCGATTTACTGGAACGCGTACGCGCATGGGAAACGGATACACATACGTTTCGCCGGAAGAAGTGTTCTTTGCCTTGCGGGCGGGTTAAATTTTATTTCTACGTTCAACCCGTTGACTTGATTATTACTGAAGTTCTAGGTGGACTTCTGAAAAGAAATAAGAAATGAGAATAAAAAATTGACTTGGCGTAAAATCGTATATTTTTCGTTACAAAGCGTACACGTGAAGAAGCGACGTACTGCATTATAATTGGATGACTTTTTGTGATAAAAGTTTTCTTGATCAGAATATCGGTATAATTATTATATTAAATAGTTTTAACGGAATAACGGCTATTCGCGGTGCCGAACTTCCGTCTAGGTAAACTAGGCAGTCGTCTAAGTATACAAAACAACAACAAAGTGTCACTCGAAATGGATTAACATGAAGAGATATTTCGTTCATAGAATTTTTTTTAGGACAGGTAGAAATAGGCTTATAAAAAAAATTGTTATATTGTTATGTTCTTGTGTATTGAATAATGCGTTGTTCAATGTAAATTCACAGTAAAAAAAAAAAAAAAAATTTGATATAAATTATAAACAATGGAGTTAAGTAATAACCGGGTAATGATCGAGCCACGGGTTAACTTAAACGATTAAACGGGTGTACTTTAAACAATCACGTTTCATCTAAAATCTGATAAATCGAAATCCGAGTAGGTACACATGGTATTGTATTCGAGTGCGTTGAGAGACCCATCTCATTTTTGCATTACATTTATGTTCATCTAAAATAATATGTTACATACCCTTCTACCCCCCTCCCATCGTTAACGCGTACCTATATGCAGTTCTATGATAATAAATGCTCGTAAAATATTATCGTAAACGAAATCGTTGTACGTCATCGAACTGTAATTAGTGTACACGCGAGTTTCTTGGTCGTGCTCGAGCACAATTCGAATGACACAAATACAATATCATACAATTATATAATATATATTATATCTATAGAGCGTTGTACAATGCACAATACGTCTAGAATAGAAAGAGGATTACAATGTTAATTGTTTTTTTTTTCCTATAGAACGATTCAAAAGGATAAGGATAATATTTACGCCCACTGAGAAACGTTTTTATTTATTTATTTTTTTTGTTTCCCCGTTCGCCATCGTCGCAGCGCGATGTTTAACTTATGGTTCTGAACCTGCACACGATTATTAATAATATAATATACTCGCGAGAGGATTTTTTTTTTTCCCCAGTGGGGGTTGTTGAGATATCGATCTTATTTCCACTAAAGATGTTGGTACGTACGTTGATTCTTTTTTTACGTTTCGAATTCGAAATAATACTGAAAACAATATGAAAACAATAAGAACGAAATAGAAATTAATAAATAAATATAAATAATAAGCACCGACATTTTTACAAAATCATTCCACTGTAACAACCTTGTACATAATATTTCAGATATTTTCGTATTGTAATCACTCGGGAAAATCTCCTGCGTTCGCCTTTCGTCGTCAATATTTGATAATGTATCGGTGGAAATAAAAACGGGGAGAATTGTAGTTGATCGTTTATAATTTACCGTTTAATCTTCTAGATTTCAACGTTTTTATGATTATTATTATTTTTTTTATCATTATTCATATTATAAACTACACTGAAATGAATAGGGTTTTAAATAAATCAAAAAAAAAAAAAAAAATGTTTGCGCTTAATAGTTCCGTTTGGACTTTCAAACACCATCGTTGTTCACACATTAACATACATCATTAATATTTTTAAATATTTCAAATAAGAACTGTTGCGTCTGACCATCCAAGTTTTAACCGACGTGAAATATTTTCTTCCCCACGACCAACCATTAAAACGCACATGAGCGCGTCTATATAATATGCGCCTATGTACACGTTTCATTTGGAACTTATGAATTATTTTAGTATGTTATTTCGTTTGTTTATTAATAGTTACGACGTTGCGTACACCTATATTTACAACGTCCGACGTCTAAACAGTGTAACTCAATGATTTATCTGACCATATGGTATTGTTTTAGTCATTGCGTGACGAGAGAGTGATAGGACCACCCAAAGTTAGATCTAGAAAGCTTTTGATGAAAATTACTCTGATCATATTTTATTTATATACGCGTTTTATAGATATTATGTACACGTTTTGGATGATGTATACACGTTTCGCGTGCGTTTATGTATGATGTTTAAATAATTGACGTTACGATAAGCGCAAGACGAATAATTTCAAACTTGAAATTGTAATATTTAACAAACTTTACTTACGCACGCCATACACGCTGGTACGTTTATTTCACTTCGCTTTCTTTCTAAAACGAATACGTTTTTTAAGTATATTTAATAGATTTTATTGTGTATAGATTTCGTTTCAGTATACTTGTAAAATATATTTTCTAAAATTAAAATATTACGTTTTATCATTTCTTTTACCACTCCAATATGTTTAAGTGTTTTTGCTTATGCTTCGACGATTAATATTGACAATAAATTACAGGGATTTACGCTAAATTATAAATCTATAAAACGATTATATTAATATTTAGATATTATAAGTAGTTTTTGCTTGAACATTGAAACACGGTGGAACTGTTTACATTTATGTTATTTTTATTACATAGGTACCTATGTTATTGTTATAATTTGATCACAGTTTGTTAATTTTGAAACTGAATTTTAAGATAGACCATTTTTCGTATCAATAAATATCTATAATTACCTATGATTTATGCGTACTAATTAGCCTCCGAGCGATGATCGTCATTATTATACAAGCCCGGTTCTTTATTGGAACAGCAGATTGATTATTATGGCTTAATGATTATAATTAAATTAATTTACATAATACATCGATTTGGGGAATAGGCCTTTCGCCGATGAAACGTCAATGCATCATCGTCAAAAGGAGATCATCAATGAAATTTTTATACATAATTCACTTCATTGTGTGCTACATTCTATTATAGAACCGTATAACGTGTGACCGATAAATGCGTATTGAACGCAATAGTGTAAACGAATAGTGTTATGAATTACGAACGGCATCGCCGAAACTGCAATACACGTTATTATATTTTAACGTGCGTGCGTCTACAAACAAAACATATTATAACCCGTCGACACGTGCTCGCAGACCAACGCAGCATTATATAGGCGACTGTAATAATGACTATATTATTATAAGCACGTTCGTAGGCGGCCGAGGAATGGAGGGGTGGTCAGCCGACTGCACTCTGTTGCGGCGTCCAAATAATATTAGATACTATTATTAATAATAAAAATGATCACATATTAATGTGAAATAATAACGCGTGCTTGCGAGAAATGGTTGTTGACGAAAGCTGACGAGAGAAAATTAATGATATTCGATAGAAATATAATCCGGACCGTATGCATGGGCCACGATTCGAGCAAGAAACAAATACCTATGAAAGGAGATGAAACGAGAGTCACAGAAATTGTACAACGGACCAGATTTCTTAGAGTTTATTAGGAGTAAGCGACTAGAGTGGTTTTTACACAGTTGAGAAGCAGATGGACAATCGATGAAAAAAAATACTCGTCGGAAGAATGAACGAAACAAGGCCCCTCGGAGGATGTAGTCGATTTGCACCGAAATTGATCCAAAATATACACAACAAATGCAATTTGCCCCAAAACAAGGATATGTAACTTGCACCATCCTCAGGTAGTAAGAATTAGGAATTATAATTCGCATCAAAATGAAAATCTATTATTTTTTCGACAGCATCTCCATAGTAGCAACGTACAAGTTTCTATATATCGAGCTAATAACATTTTAGGTTTAAGGCGGTTATTTAACTTATTTACACCGAGGTCTATACGATACCTGAAGTATTGACCTCAAAGCTACCTTTTGAGAATAGTCAAATAATTTACGATAACAGTATAATTTCATTATTTTAGGTAAAAAATTATTATTGTCATTCAACTCTATCTAGTCTTGACGTCGACGAGGATACCGAGGAATAATCGATTAATATAATATCGAATATTCGATGATCGAACAAACAGATACTCATTTTGGTACAAGTTACAAACAACACTTTCGACTATCTGCAGTGGTGCAAATCACATATATTTAATTTAGTGCAGATTATAAACTCCCCTCTAGGAACCCGGTAGATCGATGTAATGACCAGACACTTGAGAAAGATAGACCAGAATGGAACCTTTTACTTATAACAGAGATGGATTGCAAGACCTATTGAACGAAGCAATGATCCTTAATGGACTGGTTAACCGAGAACAAGAAAAATCATTAGCATTATTATTATTATTATTATTGTTGTTGTCTTTACTACGAGTGGACCACACGTTGTTCCGGATGACGGCGTATGTAGGTACACGGTTTGTCAAACAAAAACCCGAACAACGTCTACAGTCCTATTTCGGAAGACGATACCCTAATTTAGATTTTAATTGCGGTCGACCCAGCTAACACGTGTCCTTATTAATTAGCCCGCACAGGCGGTAGCACTACACTTAGGATTACGCGTTCACCGCAGCGATCGGTTTGGACTTCTGTGTGTATTTTTATTTTTTATTTTTTTTTTTTAATTTTTTTTTCCTAAACGTTTTACCGACGCGGTGATGGGTTTTTAACTACGAACCGTGAAACTCGTTATTATTGATGAATTGAACACGTCACGACAAGATAGCTGTGGGTTTTCTGTGCTCAATAAGACTATGAGTAATATCGACGGAAGGAAGGAAAACGACGTGCGCGTAACAAACGGTCGGTCATGTATAATAATATGTTATACATAAATATATGTTTGTGTTATAAGTGTCAACCGTTAACGGTTTTTTGTTAACAATGCTCGTTCTTAAGACTCTATGGAAAATCCATGGGGCCCGAAGCATCAGGAAAGCCAATTTTAAACCATAACTCTTGATAAATGATAAATGTATGTATATAACAGGAAACTAACAGGATTTAAAGAACTGTCGGAGGCTCGGATGCTGTCCGTTCGATGTTACGCGTGTTCACTTCAACCGAACGGATAAATATCCAAAGCGATCTTCTGCGATTCGTAAGCAACAGGCCGCGGGGCCGTGGCTGGACAAATAGGTCGGGAAGAGCAGTATTTGGAGTTTTCAAAGACAGCCGTAAGAACATCCACGTTATTCTACGCTCTGTTGTTCTTAGTAGTCCGTCGTTCGAATCACGCAAGGTTCTCGTCGTTGACCTGAATCAGGGGCGTATTTATTGGTGAGGGGTAACTCGGGCCCCCTCCAAAATGAAAAACACCATTGTTAAAGATTGATATTTTTAACATGGATATGTCTTAATGATGGGGGTCTCCGAAAATTTGTCGCGACACTGAGAATTTTGCTTATGCGATAATTTAAAATTTTATATTTATAAAATATGTTTATTTCGTTAAGCCGACAACGTGGACGCGGCTTAAAGAGCAACCTCCTCTCGCATACCGTCAGTGCCGGCTTTTCGGGGCCCCATATACATGTTAATTTATTGAATGTTTATAGAAATCTATGTTCGTTCGTTTTTATATATAACAAAATATACACATTACATTTCGAACCGTCGTCGACGGTAAACAGTTTTGCGAGTGCACGCACGTACAACACTTCATAGCCATGCGCAAATGGGTACAGTCCTTTAGTTCTCGTCGGTAACGACACGTTCTCATCGGAAAACCACACGGGTTGGTGGCGATTTGCTTACCGGTTTTTACTCGCAGACGAATCGTGATATCCGTAATACATAAATCAGAGGTGGCCAAACATTTTTCGGCCACGATCTACTAAAAATAGGCTTCACCTCTGAAGATCGACTTTCTCGGAAAATTTTTTTATAAACCAGAATAATGGATAAAAAATATACAGATGAAACTTATCGACGATTTGTTCATAACCACCACGATTAATTTTCGTGCACGTGGTCTAAAACTAAATTCTAACATGATCGACTCCGAAATCGTCCGTTTGACCGCACTGACATACAATGTGATATCCGTTGGCCGATCGCACCGCTTGTCCCCATCTAGGGCCGGCACTGGTTACCGCGTGACCGTAATCGTCACATGTCAATGGCGCAACCAGGGGGGTGGACTCCGGGTCTAGACCTCCCCTTTGGTACGTATAGTAGTATATTAATATCATATTCTAGATGTATATATATATATATATATATTATTTATTTATTAGTTTATTTTGTCAACCCCCCCCCACCACAAATGAAAAAATTCGTGATCGCGCTACTGTCACTCGTACAACGTTGTTCCCCCTCCCCCCTCGATCGTTCCGACCCGCTACCGAATACGTTTGTTCGCGCGCGTGCCCGCGTCGGTACTCGTGACCGGTAGGACACCCGACCACGCGTGTAAACGCGCCGCACGTGCGGAAGTGTGCACGTGCTGCTCCTCTCGGGTGCTCGTCGAACGCGCTCGATCGGTGCACCGTGGGCGGTGCGCGCGCGCTCGTCAATGGATACGCAATCTTAGACGACGACGACGACGATGAGATGAGTTTTTTTTGTCCAGGTTCCGACCTCGTCCGCCCATCACTTTCCACCGGATTCCCGTCGTCCGCACGGGCCCCCACGCGCAAAGTTCCTCCGCCGAACCGTAAATCATTACCGTCATTATCGTTACGGTTTCGACGCGACACTCGTCGTCGAGTGTTTGGACCGAATTTCGAAACAAACAAACGAACCGACTCGAGCGCGCGTGTTCACACACGGTCATGCGTTACTACCGTTCTTCGTGATACGAACAAATATTGACCACGAATCGTCGTCGCGCTACAGCTGGACTGCGACGGTTCTACGTCGTTCGTCCTCTTCCTCGGGTCGTCGTGCGCATTCTCGGAGGGTCGGGTGCGCGCAGAAATCCGTTTTAAGTAAACGTTCGTGCCGTCCGGAAGGATTGAATTCACGTCGGACGCTAAGATTTTATATCTTCTTTTTTTTTTTTTTTTTCGTACGCCTAGGCCACGAATAAAATCTCGCCGAACCGCAGTGGCGTCAAACCAGTGATGGTATGAAATAGCAGGAGCAGCTGTAACAGCACTGCCGTTGGTGGCAAACAATAGCTAAACTTCGTATTGTGGTTTTTACGTTTTCCAACGCCGCGTTATATAGCTGCTGTTCCGTTGTAACGCGTACAACGTGAATCAGCGGCAGCAGCTACGCGACGGAGTGGCACGGCGTACGATAATTAATAATGCGCGTTCTAACATTAGTCGCTTATAAAATTTGATATCTATATGTAAATATCAATTTTAAAACACACAACACGCGGTATAGAATCAGCGGTTCTTACGAAATGGCCCCATAGCTGCTATTTCAAAATAACAACACCATTAGCAGATTCAAAAAAAAAAAAAAAATAATAACAGTTTACCATTACTACGTCAAAGTCCTCTAGGACGTACTCGAAATATTTCACAACTTAGACGTTTCGGCTTCAACTTTTCTACGTTTTTACATAGATTTATATAAATGTTACCATCAATAATCAATGTGGTCTCCAAGCTCGGTCTTTGCACTATGCATTTCGGTGCTACCAGATCTCCATTCATCGCGGCATTCATCGTGACGTCTTGTATCTGTAGTCGGTGCACTGCGTAAGACTTCGCGATATTAGACCCAGTGTTTGGAAAGTTCTAAACAATAAAACGGTGCACGTTCGTTTTGTTGAAGAGAAAACTAAATCCTATTACGATCCTGTCTTAAAGTTAGGAACTAGTTACTTTGTTCCTAAACAAGGAATATTTCTTGTTCCACAATCATTTTATAATTAAATTTATATAATTTATGATTGAATGATTTTATTAGCCTTTTACGATTTTACACCAATAAAAGTTGCTCTTACATTATATATATATATATATATATATATTATTAATTTTATATCAATAAGTTCCTGAAAATTGAACAAAATCAAAAGTTTCAAACGACTTTTTCAACGCGTTCCTACTAAACATTGCACGGGACCATGTTTCTTCAAAAAGCGTTTTAGCACTATAATTGGCGATAATTTAAATTGTCAAAAGTGAACTTTTACCTATTTTTATACTAACCATCATGTACAAGTAGACGGATTTTCATTGTTCGCTCTATACCGCTGTGAATTTATAATGAAACGACTAAACATTTATGCAACCAAGAAACACACAATAAATTATGATGTGTATAAAATCATTTTATCGTAGGCATTGCATTCATTTATAAATTCAGTGGCATAGCTGGGGGAGGGAGTTAACGGGTTATAACTCCCCCTAAATGTTTCTCTTATTTTTTAAGGTATACCATCATTTTAAGACGAATGTGTAATGTTATATAATTTTCACAGTTTTAACGAACTAAATCATGGGTCGGCAACTCGCGGCCCGCGAAGCCATTTTTTATGACCCACACAAAGGTGGTTAATTATTATGTTTCATTTTTGTTCAATAAAATTTTTCATACAATTTTCAATAATATTCAATTCTTTTTTCTTTATAATTAAAATCTAATCTAATCTTTAATAATTTTTGTTAGTTATATATAGTTATATAGTCAGTTTAATCTATAAAACTGTTATTATTATCTAATCGGAGTCGAAGATAATGATGGCTGCACTACTCAGTCATAGGATAAATTAAATATACTTATATATATATATTTAAAAATTAAAATTTTAAATACATTTAATCTATGTATTTAATACATATGTATCTAATATATTTAATCTATGGGCATAGTTTCTTTGCGTTTGTAGCAATTATTATTACACTGTGATTACGCCCGTACGTGTGGCTGTTTGCGTTTGTAATAGTTTAATTTTACAAGTAAATTCAAACACTATGGTGACTAAAAAAAGAAAACTTTGTGATGAACATCGTTTTTTTTAATAATTTTTGGGTTGATTTATACTTTTTCGTCGAAAACAAAGGTAAGCCATTATGTTTAATTTGTCAAAAAATTAAATTTTTTCTTAAAAGCAATTTTTTCTAGTAACATTCGTAATTTTACATTCATATTTCCATGTAAAATAATCAAATATAACAGCAATACAATTATTAGTATAAATCATATGTAAAAAAATAATGGTGCGTCGCGGGACGTACCGCAAAAGAGAGAACTATATTTTCAGGTTAGATATTATATTATTTTATGATGGCATGATATGATAAATGTAGTTGATAATAAAATTGTGTCAATGTTAAGTCATTATTTCTTTATAAATGCAAAATATTTTTACAATATAACAATCAAATATACATATGTCATCTTAATATTAATTATTTTCTACTGATACAATGGTAACACTTTCAATAGCTCTTGCAGGTTCTACGTTAACTTTTAATTTATAAATTATCATATCATGCAATTACGTACATATAAATTTCTCGCTTAAAAAGTTTCTTACATAAAATAAAATTTAAAGCGGTGTCCGGCGATACGTAATTATCCGCGTCGTATATTTTATATAATATTATCCGCGATATTACGCGCCGTGCGTACACAGAGTTGTATAAAATGAGACGAAAAAGAATCTGTGCTTGGCTGCTTGCGCGCGCACAGATGCTGAAGAGAGGAGTGTCGCAGCTGTTATGCGCGCGCCCCGCACCATGCCCCGTCATCGGACGGACGCGGACGTTCGACGAAATAGGTCTCCTACCAAGCGCGCGCAATAAAGTTCTCACTTTGAAAATTTTTATTTAAAGTGGCCCTTGATAAACATTTGAAAAATAAATATGGCCCACGTGGTTCAATAGGTTGCCGACCCCTGAACTAAATGATAAAATATTTTAGATTTTAACCGATGTTTAATGAACCTATTATTAAAATTAAACAGTTTGCACATAATTAGGAGAGAGAATTGAAAATGTAAAACGTCCCCCGAAATGTTTTTCTAGCCACCGCATTAGTTTATACTTGTTCCGGATATAGTTCGTGATTCGTCCGTTTAAAAGATTACTCGTAATTTATGATACCCGACAGTGGTATCTCCAATTAGTGATAATCTTATTGTCGTTTAATATTTTTATGTTATCGAACTGATCGCGTGCGAGTGTTGTTTTTTACAAAAGTTAACACGGAAATAATAGTAAACTTGTGATTTTTTTTCCCGGCTGAACTTGCTGATTTCTCACACACCATAGGGCAATGTCTAATGTACTGGATATCGTATGCACAACTTTTAGACTGTTATAACCGCATTCGATTTCGAGTACAATAATGTGTCTCGCACTGGGCCGATAATATTTTCTTCTCGTGCACCTGGTCAATAAATTTTTCGTGGTCCCCGCCTCACGCATGACGAACGCCGCGGGACACGACCTCCGCTGTATAATACAACATCATGTTATTAGACAATCGTAACAAAAACAATTTACGGTTAAATTTATTCAAATTTTAACCCGACTCGTTTTCATTCCGAACGGACCCAGAGCAAGTGTGCATCGACATCACGGTTTTACGTGCAGATTCGCATCGCTTTTACGCGGCCCACAGGCAAGATAATCCGATGCAGCAAATGGCACGATTGCATTTGCACGATGTTACTACAACGCAATAATATCGATGGTTACTACGAGCGGATCATCATTTGACGGACAAAAAATAAATACACCACGTGACGTAACGGTTTAATGGAAAAGACAGCTTTACGTTGAAATCACGCGGACACACGTCTGCGCGATAACAGTTCACAATTCGATTGCTGTTAATACGTGTTTATAAATCGGTTTCCGACGTAATATTCTCAGTTCAGATTTTAAGATTGGTACGACTGTTTTGGTTTTGATTCGACATCAAGAAAACCGTGTACACAACCAAATCGATTTTAAACATAATATCGGTCAGTTAAAACGGAACAAGTGAAACGCTGGTGATTGGACACAGCGCACGATCACGTTACGTTTAATATCGAAAGCAATAACTGTTGAATAAATTAGATGTTATCTGGTTCTCTTAAGTTTAAAACGTTGTTCAACAACACTGGAGGGTGTGTTCAATAAGTGGACACTTTACCCTAGCGAAATACCTAAACGGTTTTGTGTACCCGGTGCTTCGATTTTCTACAACGTCATATCGAATTCGTTCTACATTAACAACGGAACAAGGAGATCGACGATCCATAGATGGCCCAAACGACGTACATTTGACCCGCGCGCGCGATTGAATTCTTCTCCGGCGGACGCAGTCTCGTTTTGTGTACACCATATTTTTTATTATTATTATTATTATTATTATTTTTTTTTTCAAATATTCCCTACGGTTCGAAAAGCGACTTCGGACCGCGTTTACATATCACATGCTGTACGGTACACGTTCGGTTGAGTTATGGTCCGCGAGCGCACGTATTTATCATTATTATTGTTATTATATGCGCGCGTATTCACAACATGTCTTACGATTAAAATTGATTTTCTCGTGACACGACCGCAACAAGTGAGCGCACGCGCAATAATTCATTTCCGAACCCGGGTCGGGGGTTTGTACGCGGCACAAACGTCGTACCGTGTCGCATTGTATTATTGCGATCACATGCGACGACGTTATAAAAATGTTAAAACACGCATGCGCGTTCGCGAAACACTTGGAACTCGCGCCATCATTGCGACACACGTTTTGCGGTTGTCGTTTGAAAATCGTTCGCATGGAAAATGGTACGACAATCGTCCTAATCACAACGATGGTACGCGGAGTAAGATTTGTTCTCTTCCGCATGGATGATAACGTGTTTTTATATTTTAATCGTTCGTCGTCACGCGACGTTCGTTTTGCTGTCGCAATAGCAATAATACTAATAATAATGCGTAACATCCAGTTTCGTGGCACGTACGCGGTCAAACGTTCGGGGCTGATTTATCGTTTTACCAGCACGCGCGCCGCGAGTGTTCGCCCCGGAGACATCAGTTTTCGCCGGTGCCATACGCTCGACGGGACCGACAAGACAGGAGTGCGTTAACGGTGAACCCGACGGACCGAAAAGCGGTCGTCCCTTTTAATTTACCGTCCCGCCGCCTACCCATGTCCGCCAATAAGACGTCAATCGTCTTCCGTCCGTTTACTACTTCGCGACCGTTCCGCCCCGTGCAGACGGTACTCGCGTACAAATAATACGCATGCACTTGTTCAAACGCGAAACGTTTTGATGTTTCGCGAAACGACATTAATCCGGGTCGTGAGCACTAGCTGCAGGGCCGCCGGCGAGATGGTGGAGCAGTGAGGACTAGAGCCCCGGGACCCGTCGTCTCACCGTTTTATATAAAATGTTTTCATAATCTCATTGTCCGTAGCATAAGATGCGAGTTTGAATATTTTTATTATACTTAAGTACGAACAACCAGTGTGTAATCATTGGCCAAACGAGTGCAAGTAAAAGGGCCTGGAACAGCTGTACAACAACATAGTGTTATAGAATGGCCGTAATAAAAAGCGATTGTTTTTAGGTTTTCGTGTATTTCCACATTTTGAGAACTCAATCGTTTCAATAACCTAACACTAATGAGTCAGTGTTTTCCTCTTTAGTTGAATAAATAACGAGTCGAGTAAAACTTTAAAACGTGTACTTGATATCTTCTCATTGTCAATCACGTTCGAAATAAAAGACACTTTACAGGTACCTGTATTATTTATACTTACGGTACATGTAGTAAATTCTAATTACTCACAAAGTTCAAAAGTAGGATTGCTATCAGCTGTTACGAAGTACAAATGCTAATTTACATTAACAAAAAGCGAAACGGAATCAATTTCTTCCGCGAAAAAATCTTACACACGTTTGTCCGTATGACACGAATGCTTGTCTTTATGTATTCGTACGTCCTAATCGTATTTCATATCAATTGCTCGCATGAATTGGGTTCGCTATCGAGAGGATATATCGGAAACGCGTTCGATAGCAAAGGGACTTGATGTTTGCGGAGATCCTGCAGGATCGCGCACAGTAGTCGCTTATTATTTTTTAGCTTCTTATCAATTACACATCCTTTTGCAATGCTGTAAGATTATTCAAATACAATATAATTAATGCGTCTACGGCATTGTAAAAAATATTTTAGCCGAGTCGGAAAAAAAAAAACCGTATGATATTTCCTTGGTTCGCGTATTTTTAATAATAGCTAAATTACACTCGTACTAATGCATAGTACATACTTGCGTTGTTCGATTCAGTGCGGCGAGTCGGTTCCAAATTCGTTAATCGTCAGATTAAAGCGAAATCGTACAGATATATTCGACTTGTTCCGTGGCTGGGGCAACGCGATACGCGTTTCCGACACATTTCTAGAGCGATCGCCGATAACAGTAGTGTTATTATAGTGATGCGTTGGATCCGTCGACACGCGATCGATCTAGGTTGAACGGCGGGTTGGTGTGAGAAATCATACGGTCATTGTAATGATGTTGAGTCTCTCGCGCGCAGCATAATTTACCATGATCAATAAATTAGTCGTCCGGTAGAAGAATTATAATACGTGTGTTTGAAAACGTTTTTACAGCCGTTTTAATTACGTACTTACATCTCTTCTCCCCGTTCAACACGCGCACAACGAAACCCGAAAGCATTACTCGTACGTACCTATCTTTTTTACTCTCGGTCCGTTTCACGCGTGTAATTATCTTCCTCTCTCTCTCTCTCTCTCTCTCTCTCTCTTTCTAGCGCGCCGTGCCGTCCTTCTGACCGTTCCCAAGTGTACGCGCGTATAATGTACGTATATTTTACACGATATACGTATACACACATATTCAAATGAATGCATAATGCAAGCCGCCGAAAGTCTCTCTCTCTCGAAAAAAAACTGGTTTATAAGCTGACTCACGGAGACTTTTTAATTTACCCGTATTAATAGAATTTAATAATAATAATACAATATATAAAGACTTCGATTCTTATCGCGAACGCGCGCGGGCCGTTACGATTCTTACCCCGGAGCGGGTTAGGTGTCGACGTTTATTAATGGACCCGGAATTCAAATGAGACGTACGCGTACCTCTGGCGGCGGGATACGTACATCGCGTACTTATATATACATACGTATATATGAGTGCTATAATATATATATATGCGTATATACACCTTACCTATGTATTTTTAAGCACACGCGTAAGCTCCGCCGGAGTGGCTGACTGACAGACGACCGCGGGTGCGACGGGGGAAGTTACAGCGAGATTGTAGTAGGAGAAAGGGTTCCGAAAACGAACCATAATTTGATAGCTGTGGCCGACTGCGCGTCATGTTACCTTCGATCTTAGATCGTACAATATGCATCGGACGGAGCTATGTAGGGCTGTAGCAATGGGGAAGGGGGAGCTAGAGGTGCCTACGCCCCGGGCGCAAAAATGAAAAATTGGCAATTTAATCGTTACTTATAAGTAAAAGCAATATTATGTAATTACTTATAAAGCTTATAAACATTATTATGTTATACCTATGAACATACTCATAATTATTATGTATGTTTATATAAAATTAAATAACGCTTACACACTTATAAGGAAAAATCATTATTTATATTACGTCTATAAAAAATATTCAGTGTTTTGTGAGTTTTCTTTTATAAATTAAAATAGGGCCCTGTAGCTATGGGAAATGTGATCGTGAAAGTCGCTTCCGGTCATCCCGTACCGTGGATGACGCGTAACAGCCCCAAAAACGCGTCGATGTGCCAAGAGTTTTTCCGTAGTCCGTTGAAAGTTAAGTCTCCTACTCGTTCTATCTCTAGTCCAATCATACGGAAAGCACAGTTTGTTATTGTTGTTGTTTTTTTTTTTTTTCATTAAATCTACGAATTCGTTTTTTTGGTTTATAATTTTTCGTATCGTTAGCAAAACGAACAATATTTTAAAAAATCTATTCGTATAACTACCACTTAGTGATGATCAAAACGAGACTAAGACCAAGGCTTTCAAAATCTTGGTCTTGGTCTTGCGCAAGACTCTGGTAAGTCTCTTGCTATTTTCACAAAATATAAAAAAAAAACTATATATCTATCTGTTATAGCTGTGTAGGTTTTTTGCTATGACTTCTAAGATGAATCTTAAATACAATATTTTATATAGTATATTAATAATATAAAACAATCAAACAATTTAATTTTTATTATAGGTACTCATTTACTCATTTAAGACTTAACATTTTAAAATATTATGTTTATATTATTTTACTTGTATTTATATTTGATGAATTAATTTACCAGCATAATTGACTTTGTACGTTCCTATTACATTTATAATAAACATCAATATTATTGACGACAAGTTGACGACAGTGATGAAATGATATGCTGTACAAGACACTAGTTTAAGTACACAATGTCTAGTATAGAAAAATCACACAAGCTACGAACGATAATAAAAACGTACTTCCAATCAAAATTATATCTACCGTAGTCCGTAATGACTTCCAGCAATTATTAGTATATTCGATTTAAAGTAGAGGTGTATTATGGACATAGTCATAAATTATTCTATGAGCAAGACAACTTTCGACGTTTTCATCGATTTTGGGAAAAAAGTATAATTTTTCAGTAATTGCAAAGTATGAAACAACTATATTATGTTATTTTGTAATATTAATTCCAATTATTTCTAATCATTTTTTTTCAATAATTCGTCATTTCCTCGAATACTAATCAAATTTAATAACAGTACAAATAATTTCTTATTATTTTCGTTATAAATAATCAGTCAATCAAATATATATAACTAATGTGTTTTCTGGGAAAAAAAAATTTGCAAGACTACAATCTATTTCTATTTCTATGTGGTGATCACATAGAAATTGAAAATCAAAATTTTCAATGTAAGTGGTAGTAGAATTTGCGATCAGTAGTTCAAAATATACTATGTTATTAGCTTTAATATCAAACTAAGCTGATAAACGATGAAACATAAAAGAAAAATCGTTATCTGTATTATTTTGGTCGGTTTCTTACAGTTTAATTTCCAAGCGATTTATGAGTGGTTTTTTTTTTTAATTTCAATATACGTCATACATACTCGTCTGAAAACTAAAATATGACGACGAACCGTAAAGAAGAGTTAATGTTCTTCCCCCGACGTTTGATATTAGGTTTGTTATCACTCCCGTAGCACAAAGCCACAACATTTGAACCGGTCAACGGGTCAAATTGCTCGCCGTCTTACAAACGTGCAACGCAGCGCATACAGGTTTGGCGTCCCCTCGACATATCGCGGTCGTAAGAGCAAGTAACATTTGCGGATCCGAGTAAAATGTTTATCACCGCGAGACGGAAAGCAACGACGGTTTTAATAGACTTGTTTCGACGGACGAGACAACGCGAACGCACACGGGTAATTATATAGAAATGCTATGTTACGATATTATTCTACCCGTAGGTGCGTGTATAGATAGTGCATTATAAACGGCCCGAGGGCGTCACCGCCGAGAGGAGAGCAGAGATTAATGTTTACATTGCGATGGTTTTTCTGGTGCGTTTAAAAACGCATTTATCGTGCTAATGCTTACGAATCGATTTTCGTAGAACTTTTTTAAATATTCATTCCGCACCGGTGCTGCAGTTGTACAACACGAATACATATATATATATATATTTGTATACACATTCCAGGTGTAATAACATATACGTTTAACTGTATTCGAACACAGCGAGGAGAGGTCGTCCGCGTGAAACTCCAACGTGTTCGTCTGCGGTCGTTTTCCGCTCGCGCGCGCACACTCCTTCTCCGTCCCTCGCACGCTCGTATAATTCACTCTGCACGAAACTCATAACGTATACGTTGACGTGTACGGTATGGTCGGGCCTCGTTTAATTTCGCCCGTGCACCCTCCGGCACGTATTTCCCCGGCCCGTTGTACGCGTACTGGGTTAGTACATGCGAGACGTACTCGTTCGCGTGTGCGGTGGAGTCGGTGTTTTCGCCGGGGACCTGGTAGAAAGACGACGAGCACAGGAGCAGCGGCAGCAGCAGCAGCAGCAGCAGCACCAGCAGCACCAGCACCAGGAAGAGGAGGAGAAGGAGGAGGAGGAGGATCAGGACGCGGAATCGTGGAACGAAAACGTGTTTTTCGGTCGGAGGAGCGTATATTATACGTATTTTCGAGTCATGCGTGTGTATAATATATATTGTGTATACACACACGTGCGGGCGGCGGCTGGCGGACTGACACTTATAAGCAATACACGGCCGTGTGTTGCTTTAGGCAACATTTTACATCTCGTGTGTTGTTCTGCTACGTGTGCGTGTGTGTATTAAACGAAACAAATATATATAAAAATACGAAACGTAACAAAACGTTGTTCCAATAATTTTCGAAACGTTTGACAGCCGGACACGGAGACCCATTACACGGCCGTAATGCGTACGGGAGGGGGGGGGGGGGGGGGAATAGTTATAATATAATAATAATGATAAAAAAAAAAAAAAACTCCAGCGGTCTCGCGCGCGAACGACTTTTCGGATTTTTCAACACGGTCTCACCGTTTATCCTTCGGGACGCGCTGGTAATACAATGAAACGCAAATTCCGCGCCATTGTTCCATTATTGCGCCGACGTGTGCGTGCGTTTAAGACGACGGTGTGCGTAAAAAACCGTTGTTATAATAAAATATAAACGTCCAGCTGAGCGGTGTACACAGGTAGTGGTCGTCGCCGCGTGCACGTGTGCGCATCTGATGCTCATATTTTCCCTACCATATTGTTCGTACCGGCTCCGGGGCACTTCATCACCCGGCGCGCGTGTGCACGTGTGCGAATGCGATTACGTTGCGTGCGTGTGAGTGACCGGTGCACGTAATTTTGCATAAATATCGTTTTATTATGCCCGAGCCACATTTACGCGCACGACGGAAACATTATTTACGAGAGATCCCCGGGACGAAGGAGGATCGGGGGGGGGGGAGGGGCAGGACGATCGGTGCGCGTGCTGTTGACCGCCGCGATCGGTTCGACGGCGACATCCGTACGCCGTCTGGTGATCGCCGCCGAGTGAAAGCGTACACGGGTACGTTTTGGCGCGCGAGCCCGCGATGTCGGAAAAATCGACTTCCGACGGTACTTATTACTCGTTACCGGCGTGGCTCGGTTAGAGGTGCAGCGCGCGCAATAACAACAACGATAAGAATACGCTAATGTGTACGGCCTAACGCGTCGCACACGTCCACACGGTATCATTCCTTGTTCCCCCCCCCCCGCGCCCGTGACGTGTTGTTGTTACATTATCATCGTGTCCATCGCCGGTATATAAGCACGCGCGTACCTGTACCATGTAATGTAAACGAAACGGACGTTTACGATCCAGTTCGTTGCACCACCGGCTCTACTCGTGTAAAATGTATTTACGTTACGGGTAACGTGCGGTTAGTGTGATTTTTGAATCGTCGAAACGTCGATGACGGGAAAATAATCGAATAGAACAAGACGCGATTACATATAAACTTATCGTGCGTAACGAGGAGATTTCTCGCCACTTTTAAGATGCGTTAATCGTACTTAAAATATGAATTGACCTCGTAGTTTTTCCCAGAAAAGTTTTTCGTATAAACGATTTCCGTTTCAATCGAATGAAAAAATCCAAACACTGTACTGCACTCATCCGCATCACACGGGAGAATCAACTAACTACACATCGGCATGGTGTATTGTACTTGTATTGTATATTAAGTTATAATCAACGCTCGAAAGTTGTAACATTAAAAATGTCACTTTTTTAGCTATTAAATATGCACTAACTCTGAAATATGCATTTAACATGAAAAAATTATAAGTTTATTAGAAAAAAAATTTAATATAATTTTACACATTTTTTGGCTCATAGACGTCCAGACTGGTTGAATTATGTTAACAAAAATGTTAAATTACTTAAATTTATTTGTAAAAGTGTACTATAATTCAATTATTTTATACATTTACCTTGGTTTATTAAAATGTTAAATAATCTAATGCAATGATACAATATGGGAATAACAATGACGTCACTAATTATTAATACATCGAATCGTCGATGAAAACCTACAATAATATTTGATGATTTATTTCTAATAATTTAAATATTTTTAAAAATATAACCAAGGGAATATCATTATTATCAACGAAATGTGATCATTTCCCGCACTATGTGATAATATACCCAAAAATAGCACTATAAAACCTAAACTAGCAAAATAGCAATAAAACCCGTGAATATGCGAAAAATATCAAAATTAAATTTTGTTTATGATATCCGAGTAGTGCGAAACATATTTGTATCTTACTTTGGATGTTCTAAGACGGACCAAGAAAAATATGCATTTGCTAGAACTTCCGAGCCCTGGTTATAATAAAAACATCGTCCAATTTAGATACCTAACTATAATACTAGACCTGTTTATTCACTTTATCGTTAAGATATACTATAAGTTGAGATTTATTATTGGCACATTGCAGTATACAGAATGGTAACAAAAACTCTTGTTTAATTTCTTTTAACACTATCCGGATAGAGTGGATACTTCGTAATCGAACGGGAAAACTTACACATTACTCAAATACATTAACATTACCCGTAACACACCTATAAATATATACGTATGAAATCCGTACGACCGGATGTAGAAAGTACGCAAGTGTAATGGCCATGCTTAGCGTCGTTTTATTGCGACCAGATCGTCACCGGAAATATGAATCGAAGTCATCGCAGTCGTGAGCACGAGATATACGCCGTGGTTTAAATACGATTGTTCGCGGAGCACAGTAATCGAGAAAAACTGATCGTTCGCACGTGTGTATTTACATATGTATTGTAAGTAGTTGCTCCGGAAACTTCGTATTTGATCCGCCGGAATCGAAGAGCATCACATTAGATAAACGATTGTTTATCATTCCAGATGATTGATTCGCTATTACTTAACATCGCGGACTGAGGTATACGGGACTGGACGCGACAAGGCCGGAAGGTGCGAAGGGTTCGCCGGTGAATTGTCGTAGCAACAGGGGATTATTTTCCTTTTAGCGAACACTAATGGAACTGGATCACAATATCATATCACCCCGGCACACACGGCATCTAGTTCCTGGAGTATCCTTCGGCGTCAGTCCTGTTAAAAGTAAGATCACCCACCGACCGACCTATAACACTTCGTAAACGTAATAATCATCTCTCGTGCCCTGTACATCATGGTACGTGATTTACGACTCGATGTTTCGTAATATGTCATGACGTACTGACAACACTGCAGTGCACTACTCGGGAAACGCGGTAAAGACGTGTTACGGTTCAACTCTGATAACACTAACCTGTGAATCGGTATCATTAAAAAAAGCAACGGTAATCAAGCCATTTCTATCTCGTCGAGCACATTTCACGGTTTTACGATGGTAATTTCTTCGTATCCCTCGTGGTAGTCGATTCGCTGTCAGATTTTTTGATGATCGTTTCAGTTACATAAATCGTGCCCGTTCCGTTTATTGAACTCCAAATGGGTCACTGATCATGTTGATAAACCCGAACACAATACAATAAATCAATTAATAAATGCATTAGAATCCTTACGCGTCCAACACGCGTGTATTATATATATACCGAAGTCCTAATGGAGTGATGTAGTAAACGATCGTTTTCGCGATTCCAACGAACGACGCGTTTCCAAACACATATTCTTCCTCTCGATATTCGTATACCCAGGGCTGGCGTTACATTTTGCGAGGCCCTATGCAAAACGTATTTTACCCACAACAACAATCACTTATAGCCTGTAGACCGCAATCAAAGGAGATAACATGTGATCGGACTCGGCGACAAAGCTGCACGCGATATCGGGTAACGAGTGATTTCATTTGAGAAACGCGATAAAACAAATCTCCCATGTATCCCGGTTTCCGTATTGTGCGACGTGCCGTACGGGTCGTCGGTGGTGCATACATGACATTTTAGATATAATGTTGTTGTCTCGTTCATTGGTTTTTTTAGTACACGCCAACGGATTTCTCTTTAACTCGTACTCGCCAGACGTTCTACACGTTTCACGTTTTATTTTATGAGATTTCCGTACAAAATATTTTTCAATGAAAATGTGAAGCGTAAGGCCCTTGAAGACGCGACGCCCCGTTTTGCCTCCCCCTAACGTCTGTCATGCGTATGCCTATCGAGTTCACCCGTGTCCGGAAATGTAAAACGAACGTTTCAAAATCACCGTTCCACGAGTGCCGACGACCACGTTGTGTTTTTTAACAAATGGAAAAACGTCGGCTACACGGTCTCGAACCGCTCTTCGGTTTTCGTGCGACACGAGACGCAGAAACGTGTGGTACTCCCAACAAATGGCGTATTTTATCGTACGCGTCAAACGCCGCCGGATGCCGCGCACAGCTATTTCCATCCGATTCGAATAATAATAATAATGTAATTGACCTCAAACTGGGCGCGTAGGCGTAGTACGACAAACGACGTAACACTCGAGTCATTAGCGTACGACCCCACCACGGGTAATATAGTGTTTGTGCACCGTGTTCATGTGCATATGTGCACGTGTACGAGTTGATCCGCGGCAAGAGCCGGGACACCGTTGGCGGACCGGAGGACACCTTAAGCGACGGATGATAAAAGGTCAGGACGAGACGATCCTGCGCTCCGCGGCGTTGGGAATAATGTGATTAGTATGGCGATGAAAAACGTGCAGGCCGTGGACCATGACGAATATTACTCGGCCAACGACCGACTTAACGCGTGCATATTCCAACTAACACGCTGGACGACATGGTTGTCGCCTAGAAGTAATCTTCAACTATCGGGCGACAACGATGTACTGGCTAAAATTAAAATATTTTTTAATTATTTAATTATTTTATCTAGTAGTCGTTCGTTGTGCTTGATTTTGTTATTTGTATATCGTTTCGTTTGACGGTTTGAAGTTGAAACATCAAAATTGTATTGATTATCAGAATGTCAGCATCGGAAAACCGATAAAAACCATATTGTATTATTTATACCATTAGGGGTTCGGATGGTATTATTGAAGTAGTTTCTGAAGTTTGAACAACTTTCTAACACTGGTTTCTAATACTGACACTTTTTTTTTTTCTCATAGGTTTTTCATAGTTTGTTGATGTTGATCATATTGATTTTTATTATATGGGTAGACATTTTTTTTTTTTGTCGCCCAGAAAAAATTTCTTAAAATATTCACTGCCGAGACGGAGTACACCATCCACGAAACCGCGTTCGTCATGTGTTACGTACGCGTTTACTCGTTCTTCCGTTTACCAACATCGAAACAGAATAACGCCGAAGCATACAATTCGAAGACCTTTTATTTAGAACGCGCGAGTCGAGAACCGTTTCGGAATGCACCGTTCGTCAATCGTTCCTTAAATCTATTTCACGACTCGGCTTCGCACGTCCTTTTAACAGACGTTGTTGTTAAAATTTCGTCGTTTTCACCGCACCGAAACGTCGTTTGCCACGTGTTTGCATGCTGCGGTTAGGAATCGTGTACTCGGTGAATATCAACCGTTTTGGATCACGATGCTTTACGAATGGTGCAGGAGGCGTTCGGTCGTCAAGTACGGCGATCGTTATTAACCGTCGAGTCGATTCGCGTTGTCCGGTGAACGTGACGCGTTTGCAGGGAAATTATTAACAATCGCGTTTATTGATCGGCGAGCGTACGACCCGTAGTGTAGCGGCCACAGGCGGAACCAGGGGGGCGAAACAGGGTTTTTAGCACCCCTGAGTTCGAATGTTCTTTTTTTTTCTTCGCGTCTACACGGTCCATAGTAATTGCAGTCGAACGCCGTTTAATTTTATTTTCGGCGATTTCAGCGCCCCAAACACTCGATCTCCAGTGGCGACCGAATCGTCGAGTCCAGATACTCGGCGAACACGATGCCGGGGTCAGGTGCACGAGTCGCGTGGGACCGGCTTAACGCGACCGGTACCGAATACCGTTGTCGAGGTTTAAACATTTTAACGGACATAATACGACAATCGCGCGACGACGATACGCGATAAAAACGTGTGGGCGCGCGCGATCACGTATATGAGTACTGTCGCGCGCGGCGTTGGAACGGACGCGTTTAATCCTCGTCCGAATCCGCTCGGGCTTAATTAATTTTTCTGTTGCGATTTGAATAAAAAATACATTTATTCCGCCGCGGCGTCGTCGTCGCGGCGTCGTCGAGGGCTGTGCAACAACAACAACAGCAACAGCAGCAGCAGCGGAGTCAGGAGGACACAACCGTACCGTATTTATAACCGTGGCCGCGCGGTGCGCGTACAACAATATGAATCATCGGACCTATAAACATTGATAAATGATAACCATTATTATTTTTTTCCTTCTTCTTCTTCTACATCCTTTTATATCATTCACTACGTTGCGCGCACGCACACGCACACCGGTATAAGCACGGACGTATAATGCCACCAACGACGTATGGTTTCGCCACGGATTGTTTTTTTTTTTTTTTTCTTTCTTTTTTTTTCGGTGTTTGTTCGTTACATCGTCGTTGTGTATTTGTTTTCTCCGTCCGGAGATATCGATCCCCCGGACGAATCTCGCGTCCGTCGATAATATCGCCGTAGTATTATAACGATCCTCGATGGGAATCTCGTATCGATTACGACGCGCGCCCGCGACCCCACAGGGGAAAATGAATGGAGATCCGCGGGCTTCTTACGTGCGTGCTCGAGAAATTATTGTACGATCACCCGACGGCCCGGCGTGCGGCGTATTTATTACGTTACACGTTACGCGGCACACGTTTCGCCGAGTTCGTACATTCGAACGGTTTCTCGTCCTTAGATTTTCTTAAGCGAATCGCACGCGGTAGAGCGACGACGACGATGACCCTGATCGCCGTAACCTCGCGATTCGCATGCCATTGTGTGCGTTCCATATCGGAATTTAACGGAGGAAAATTACAGCCGCACATCGCTACGAACGCCCCAGTATTTTTTACGAACATAATCGTACTGGATGTGTTGTTAGGTCGGTGCGTTAACGATGAATTCGCGGCGGTCGTCGACGGTCGTTTGCCGTTGCGAACTGGTGGGGCAAAGAAAAAAAATAAATAAATTAATAATTCGGTATATGAACTGTGATACTTTTCGGTAACTCACTGGTGGTGGACTGGTGTGGGATGAACGGGAAACGCGTCAATAGTACTTGACGTACGCGATGTTGGAACGCGGTGCCCCTCGCGGCGGTCCTCCGTAAAAAAACGTTTACGACTACGGTTAACAACGAGGGCGGAGTACAAAATAGTCACCGTTAAACGTATAATGTGTGTCCAACGTTTCAGCGACGTACAAGTGCGTCACATTGCGGTGTCGAACAATCGTCACCGAGTGCAGTCTAATAACGATTGCGTCGCAAGCAGTATCGTAGACACAAATTTTTCCTGGTCGGAGGGGAGTGTTAAAGAGTCGATTCGTAATATTCTTAGTATATACTGATACGAGGCTCTATACATTTTTTTTTTTTTAAGCTAGATAATTGTACAATCTGTAAAAATTACGGTTTACAATAAGCACAAGTGATAATAGAGTTTATATAAAAAAAAAAAACAAATAGCGGGTAAATTAACAGACAAGTCAAATAATTACTACTATTTACATCTATTCAGACAGGGGGTTTGAGCGAAGAGACCATCCATTGATGGGACTTCGTGACATGTTGTGCTCTATACATTTAAAATGTTATTATTATTATTATGTGTCGTATTTAATGAAAATCATTTTTTTCTTCGATTTTTAATATATACCTAATTATAGTAAAATGAAAATATCGTTTTACTATAATATGTAAATATTAATAAATAATAATTAAATATCATTAAATAAAAAATCTGTGGAGGTGAAAACCTCTTACAACCCCCCACCCCCGTAACTACACCACTAGTCGCTAGTCGGTTCAATTCATTTCATGTCGGTACCGTTTGTAACCGACACGATAACGGTCCACGCCCGGCCAAGAGGATAAATTTCCAATTTGAAGGGATCACAACATCTAAACGGTTTCGTAAAAACAGTGGCGACACGCGTGTTTTTTGATCTAGCACTATATTTTATATGCCAAAATTATAACCATATAGGCCTTAAGGGAGAGGGGGAAAATAAACGTACTTACTGACGTCGTTGTAAACAGTGTTGGAACTTATCTAGATAGATTTGTTGTCATATTTTATCTTATCTAGATAAATAACGCTAGGTTATCTAATTACTTATCAAAGATAACATTTTTACTTATCTAAATAATTGTTTGTATTCTTGTCAAGATTAGTTATTTTTATTTATTCTTGTACAGAGACGAATCCAACAAATTAGAGATCTTCAAAATCGGTCCAGCCGTTCTTGAATTATAAATTCTGTAAATAACCTGACTTTTTCATATACGTATAGATTTTGTATTCATAATCATAATTCGTGTATTATTAAGTAATTATTATTTCTTTGTATGACATTTTGTTTGCATTTTCATGCCGGGAAAATATTTTTGGTATTTTTAAACTTAATTTCCTATTTTTCCATGGAAGTTCCAAATATAGTAGGTATTTGATTTTAGTATACACATGTAACTCATACGCTGAATAGTCATTACTTCACTCTTGGAACCTGTAAAGTAGTAATTACTAATAGAATAATGAAAATCATCAAATTAATATTATATGAAAAACAATATTGTTGACTTAAATAATTTTTTTATGTATTCTATATTCATCCTGACACGTACAGAGCAATTTTCATTTTTTTTTTTTTTTTGTGTAAAATTTTAGTAATTAACTATCATTAAATATTGTACATTATATATAAATACTGCTTAATGGTACACTGCATTACTACAATAAACATTAAACATCTAGGTACCTATTGATAATAATGATTATAATTGAGTCTTCGTAGATATTATTAGAATATGAAATATAGATCAAAAAATAACGTTTTTTTGAAAATATCTTTTTTTTATCTAGATAAAAATGAAATTATCTTTTATCTTTATCTAGATGAATTTGGACATATTATCTTTCATCTATATCTAAATAAATTTTGCATTATCTATTCCCAAAACTGGTTGTAAACCGCGGTTACCAGTACGATACAAAGTTCGATTAGATGCGAGTTACGTGTCGCAATAAATCTACGAAATTAATTAGAGCGATGAACCCCTCCAGAAAACGGTTCAGATCCCTCTCCAGCCTCCTTACTAAAAAATATGTATGATATAATAAAGTCATAAAATATTTTAAGAGCTACAACAAGGAATATACAAAAAATACTTTTTGAACATTTGTAATTTACATAAATATTTTCGTATTTTCGAAGATTTGTGATTTATGTTTTTTAGATATACTCTGAATTATACATATTTATTTTACTTATTTACTTATGATTTAATACCATTTGTTCGTTTTCATCTAATTGTGGCTGTATGCCACGAAAATAATAATGGCTATAGTGTGTGGTAGTTTAATATTGTTTTCCAGTATCGGTAGCCATTGCAACGATGTAAATATAACTCTCATTACGCTATCGAGTTGCATGTCTATTTTCCTTACGTGTGTGCTGTTACACCATATTTGGGACCCATACTGTACTAGGCCCGAAACTGCTATCCTTAAGGTCCTCAGAATCGGCCCCCCCCCAGCCCGTTCCGGTGAGCATTGGTGTTTTATTATTGGTATTTCATTATTCCTTGTTCTTGTCGCGTAGAAGTACCGATGATAGCAGTACCGATTTCGCGACGAAAGGAATGCGCGAACGAAAATTAAATTCATTAACAAGAAATCACGTAGAATATAGATAATATTATAATGCTCTTTTGCTGCGGTGGTTCGACGATAATATCAATTGAAATTCGTAGTACGAGGTCAGCATGTAACTTGATTTATTAGTACGCATGTACATACGTTATGGCCGAATACGTTTTCACCTTAGTGCGGCAAATATTGTTTTCGACTTCGATATTTATATATTGATAGTGATCATTTCAATTCGAATATGTTGCTATTTTCGATGAACATTTTCGACGCTTGTGCGATTTACACAACAGCAATGAACGCGTAATAGAAATCCGTAAAGTGCTTGGGTTTCATCGAGACCCATCGAAGCATCACTTACTATTTAAACGTTCTCGTTGCTTTCGATTATTTGATCTGTCCAACGCCGTCGAGTAGCGCATTTGACGCGCATATAGATCCGTTTGAATCGATATTGGTTGTTTTTGTGACGGAATGTTAAGCGGAAATGTGAAATTCGCGTAAACGCTCAGGAAGTGCTCGAGAGTTGGCCAGTATGTACAGGGTGTAGTAGATGAGCTCGGATAACGTATCCGAATCGAATTACCGTATAATGTATTATTGTAGCGTTTTCCGCGTTTTCTATACCATCAATCAACTGAATACATCGCGAAAATCGATCGAAAACTATACTGATATTACTGCGGAAATTTCGATCACGAGTTGTGCGAGCTCTTTTTCTCGAAACCTGTTCATCGACACGCTTCCGGACGAAGAGTAGTCGAAATATATTTATAAAATTATCGTGCGTTACGCGTCCGATATGGAAGCGATGTATTTTGCCCGTTCCTTGTGGACGGGCGTTAAGGTCAAACGCATAAACGGTACGGAAAGTATGTAAAGCGCACGCGCATTAAAAGCCGCGGAAATTTGGGCCGGACGGTCGAGCAATTCAAAAGTCAAAAGCAACCGAAACAAAATCGAGCACATATCTATGGTCGGAGTGAAATGAGAAAAAAAAACGAATTTCGATCTAATTTACCGTAATTTCGAACGCTTACGCGGTAAGTCACATTACGGTTGTCCCGGAACAGATGTAAATGCGTTATATATGAAAAAAAAAAAAAAATTTGTAACGCATACCAGTTAGAATTGCGGCCCGTGGCCATCCCTTGCCGACGCTCTCGCCGCCGTACGAAAAACCGTATTATTATTATACGGTCCGGGGAGAGGTGCTCGGCGCGCACAATTCGTATGACAAAAGCATTAATAATATAGATCGGAAAGTATTTCACGGGTGTCCGTCGTGGCGTCGCGCGAGAGAGTTGAGTGGAAAGGAGAAAAAAAAAAAACCAGTTTCGATCGAATTCTTCTTGCGAGCGACCGAGTCCCGGCGGACTCTGCGGCGCTGCAGATAATATTTCTTCTCCACACGGTATTAATGTACGTGCCGTACAACAATCGGACACAATGCGCGTTATTTATGGTGACAGAGAGAGAGAGAGAGAGAAATTCAAATACCTTTCGCGTATATCAATATAATAATAATATACGAAAACGAACGTGAGTCGCGTGCGCGTTTTATCCGGTAAACCGTACGTGCGCGACGAGCGATTTATCCTTAGGTACGTGCTGCATGTGTATAAATATGTATTTGTTATTTAGTTATTATTTAAGTGCTCCGGGAACATAACATACCGTACAAGCGGTCGCGATATTCGTGCGCACATACGTCAGTGTAGTACCTCTGGGCCCGGGACACGTGTTTACAAAGAATACTGTAAATGCGAAAATTTCAAGAAACATTTGTAATGAACGTATTCATTTTCGTACAAGCGTATCCTGCGCGCGCAATACTCGGCTGCGGCTGTGGTGACACGCGTTCCCGCCGAATCGGTCTCTCGAGTATTTCGACGCCACTGTCAGACTGGCCAACGGGTTCGCGCGAGAAAAAGAGAAATGCATAGTGCACAGGGAGAGGGATAAGTATGCGTAGAACAACGCGTTATTAGGTTATGTGATTCTTCGGCGCCATCCCGTACGTTCCGGTAGTTAAAGTCTCCGTTTGGGAATCGTGATGGAACCACGGTGTAAACGGCGACGGTCGCTTTTGATATATTTGAAATATTTCTACGTCGAAGCTCGCGAATTCGAGAACAGTCCGCATCGATCTGCAAACCTCACGAACCGATTTGTTGGACCGATAACGTTGTACGCACCATGTTAAACGCGCAAAAGGTCCCTTGTACTCGCGGCGTATAATTGATTTTTTGACGAGAGAAAAATTAGTAGTAAATTATGTGTACATTTGTGTAAGAGTTGGTAACGCGAAAGAAAAATTGACACCGGTTCAAATGAGAAAAGAACTAAAAGGAACAGCAACGGTATTGAACTGGAGTAAAGTCTTTGAAGATTTCTGTTGGGTTGTTGGCATTACGATGACTGGTGATTAAAAGGTTAAGACTGTTTGTTGCGTTTTGTCGGTTACAATTATTTTTCGTTCGTTATTTAAAGATCATCAACAAACAGTTGTACGAAACGTTGTTTTTTTTTTTCGAACGCGTATCAGATATTTCATCGTTTTTTCGACGTCTAGCGTTCCGAGTCCCGATTAATAGCATTCGTTCAAACCGTTATATCGTCGAAGACGAGAAACGACGCGAACAAGAACAGTGGTCGTAATGAGCACACGAGGCAGATATTATTGTTACGTCTACTAAACACTGCACGCACACCCACGTGTATTGTTTGCCAATCACGGGGCATCAAGCGATGCAGGTCCGACGACGACGACGACGGCGACGCGAGAGGATGTAATGTTACAACCATTACTACCGATAATAATAATAAAATATCTGGACGTAAAATCGCATCGTTTATACGTATATATATATATATATATTTGTGTGTTTTTTTTAATTTTTTTTAAACGCGGCCGTTATGTACCGCACACCGATGATAAGATAGTCGCGGTGATCGATCGATCGCCCGGAGTGTTTTACATTATTGTACCATCTGTTCGGCGGGAAATCTGTTTCTAATTACCGGCTCGTACGTACCTGTTATACGAGTGCAGCCGGTAATACTAAAAAACGAGTACGAAACAAAATACGAGTGTACGGCATTATCATTTTATTCATTTATTTATTGTAATTTAAACGGGCCGGAGTCCAATACATGGTGTACACGCATGCATGTAATAATAGATGATTGATAAAAAGAACCCCGTAAAATTGAACGACGGTTAAAAAAAATTAATATTAACAATAGTCAAATTTAACGAATTTAATGATATTGTTATAAAACGACCAAATTGAATTACAATCAAAAAGATCGATTCGGATATTATTAGCTAATCTAGTGGACATAAACGAAGGAAGATTTGTAGCGTAATTATAGTTGTGTGCAGTTGTGCGCAAAAAGTTAGTATAGTTTTTCGCCGAGGGACATAGAAATTTATAAATTTTACCAATTCTAAGCATTCGACTGACCAAGTAGCAAGGCTGCTAATAATTAATGTGCCTAATAACAACTTATAAGGTGACTGAGGTTGATGCGGGATACCGGGATACATATGCAGGGTGTAAAATGCAGAAATCGATTCCGGTTAACGTCGAGGCGTCCGTTCGAGTTGTTGAACCCGTGTTGAGCAGTACGCGGTCAGTTATTTTTTTCGCATCCTGTGAGCTGTTAGTGTAGCTAGCAGGGGTGGAACTAGGGGTGGAAGACGGGGATTCATCTCCGGACGTAAAATTTTAGAAGGTATAATATTTGTAATTAATAACAACTAATTTGATATTTTTAACTTTGTTAAATACTTATATTAGGTTAAAAATCAATAAGTATGATTGTATATCAATTATTGAAAAAAAATCCTCGAGAAGAGTATTTAATTATTAGTCTATGATAGGGCGTAATTTAAACATTTTCTCCGGGCGTAAAAGTTTCTAGTTCCACCTCTGGCTGTTGGTACAGGAGAGAGATGATCGGAATTCCTGTTGAATTATTACGAAGTCATCCTTGGTTTATTGGCGAGTCATCCGATCCAGCTTCATCGATTCAATCGATGACGAAATTCATCTCAACCCGTTTCTTGAACTTGTCGATTTCAGTGTTCCTGCTCGTCAAACGCGTGTATTGGCTCCGTTCGCACATTCTATGCCCTAGATCAACACCAACTACCCTGACGCATCTGCATGCGATTGGACCAACGGCGGTGACTTCTCTTTCTAATATACGCATACTCCGTTAATTTGTTTTTTACTTTATTCGTGTATATTTATTTAAAACCATGATCCCAATATTGTTTATTTATATTATCTGCTCAATGCGTACACGTTGAGACCAAATCCATTTGCCCGCATTAAATGATTGGCCATATAAACCAAACCTAATTTGAAAATGCCAACATTTTTAATATCGAAAAGTTTTTATTTTGCACGCGTACACCATACAATTGGAGAAAAAAAAATGTAAAAATAAAATTAATAGATAAATAAATATACAAAATTATAATGAATAATATAATCTCGAGACGCAAAATTTTTCAAAGATTTTACGTTGTTGAGTGCATAGAGAACGAGACTTCACTTTGTCCGAATTTTTTCCTCGAAAGAACTTTTCGAGACATAGTCGAAAACGTTCACGATCGCGCTGAAACGGTAAAACTGTAACGATTAACTCGACAACAATCGTTACAGTTTTACTGTAATGTAAACGTAATGTTTTAGTTAGTAGAATGAAAGCTAAAAGATTATCGTTATATTTTTATTTATTATTTTTTCTGTTGCTCTCGGCAGAACTATACACCATTGTTTTTTTATACACTGCTACACATTAAATTCAACTGGCAATAAAATCCCGATGAGGTTAAAAAGTTATCGATTTTTACTACTTTTACTTTTACTTTATTACTTTATTTTTACTTTTTACACATTCTCGTAGGTACGACCATAATAATTATGATCGTACCTACGGAAATGTGTAAGAATCGTTGTACTAGTTGTGAATACGTATTCTAACGTTACGATGAAATAAATATTGCCCACATAAACCGAACCGAAGGCCAGGTTATATGGCGGTAGTTTTTTTTTTTTTTTTTTTAACTCGGTCGGCACACATTGGTGTCCCAAGTGACTGGACCATTTTACCCGTATCAACCGGTGCTTACGCCAGATGGAATCCACTGCATATTTGTACGGATTAAGATTAAACGAGGGCGGCGTTTCTTGTGTTGCTGTTCTTCCCCTATGTCTCAAGTTCGTGCCGATCGTAACGCGGACTGCGAAATTTCTCCGCGTCTGAAAACATTAGTGTTGCACGTTACAGCAGTACACCCGTCGCGGTACACGACGGTCAGAAACTTTCGACAGTGATGTAAGACCGTCCGGGGGATCCGTTGTTGGTTTGAATGATTATCGATCCAGCCACACGACCGGAAACCGTACGCCGATTCATCACCGATCGATATCGGTCTAATCGCCGAGTGTTTTCGCGGGGTACCCGTTCGGGCACTCCGAGTGTTTACTAAAAAAATTAAAATCCACTCTTCGTCTTTTCACGGCGTACACCTCTACGTCCACGCGGATACAATCGACACGATCGATCATCGCACGAAACGAGGCCCGCGACGTTGCGGTTAAATCGGTCTCGGTCGTTTTTTATTCTTATTTTTTTTCCCCTACACGACGTTTATTATTATTATTCGTTTCGTACGGCGCATGCAATGGTTCGTTCTCACGGCAGACGGTTGCTCCGACCACTTCCTTCGGCGTAAAATCATAAATCGGACCCATCAAGCCGCGGAGAAAAATAAACGCTATTACACAATCGAACAGTTATTTCCGTTTCGACTTGTACGAGTATACGGTACATAATGTTATGTACGCCTGTTCGCCGCGCACAGCTCCGAAAACCGTTTGGACGCACGTCCGTTGGTCGCCCGCACTCGATTTCGGACGTCTCTTGGCGCGCGTGGCCGTTGTAGACGTGCGATTTCCAAGCCGTGAAACGCTAAACCACCACTGTCGGAAAAAAACGTATTTATTACGATCGTCTTTGACCATTTTCTTCTGTACTTTTCCCCGGCTAAACCGGTTCACGACCGAAACGTTTAATACAATCGGTACGATGTACAATGTTATGGAAACCGCCAGTTGAAATTGTTTTACGTCGAGTTAAATGCTAGCCCTTGCTTATTGTTTGCTTCTTTTGTTACGGTAATCTCGGGGAAATGTTTTTCGGTCCGGCGTACGTATGATATCTCAGACGACGATTACTGATTGTAAACTGTTCGGAAAAAATTGGAAATTTTCCATCTTCCAATCGGCTGTACAATTGCTGTTTTCGGTATTTTCTACGGAATATTTGAAACAAAACAGAATACCATCGACGATTACTGCACAAATGAATATTCTATCATCTTAGTGAATTGTAATGTGTCGCGTTGTTGTTATACGCGACTAAAATTGAAATGGAGCAGCACTCAAACACTAATAGTCATAGGGAATAAATGCGCTTGAAAAAAATAAAATAAAATGTATCGCAACGTGCGATACATCATGCACGACACTGTATTATAATACATTATGTCTGACGCACCACTCCAACGTTACAACTGCACAACAGTGTTCATGAATATATTAACAAGCATTTGCAATAGATTCGTTGTCCTGTTCCTGTCTTCCATTTGAACGAACCGTTGTTCTTTATCCAACTTTATAGGGCTCTCTATCTAATCGCGCATCAAATCCACTCTGTTGGTTTTCGTATGGTTTCCGATAAATTCATCGAGTTCATAAAGTTCATTTCTAATTCAGTCAGGTCACGTAATACTGTTTATGTTTACTTGGTGATTGAAATTGTTGTTGTAAATTATAACTATAAATTTAGTCTGTTTGCCCGCAATGCCAAGAAAACCTGACACGAAATGTTTCACCAACTTTATCTAGCGAGATTTCGGTGCGTTCAAATCGACGTTCTTCCGGTCGCCTCGCCGTTTCGGAGTGCACGAGGAACGCTCCGGATCTACAAAACGTCGACGGCAGCACTCGCGTTCACATATCAGCTGTTTACAGAAAACTACCGTTTATTTTCTTCGCACGGCCCCGAAAAAATGAATCTCCGGTCCTGTCACCCCCTAGAATTACCGGCTCACTGTCTCGAGGAGGGCTAGAGCCCCGGGGCCCGTCGTCTCAGCCTTTTATACAAAATCTCATTCGCGCCGTAGCCGTAAGATGCAAATTTGAAAACTTTTATCGCACTAAAGCATGTACAAGTTTGTACGAGTGGTGTGTATATCTTGACCGAGCAAGTGTAAGTAAACGTTCTCGTCGATACAAAAATGATTCTCGCCGACCCGGTGCACCACCTGTCAAATCGTTCGCGTCCGAGTACACGTCCGGGGTGTCAGGAAACGAACGAACGAAACGTATCGGCGCATCGCGGGTTTTCGCATCGGGAACGGCTGTTGCAACGATAGTCGGACGTATCCGGACGACGTTTTTCAAGATCACCGTAAAGCTACACACGCGCCTACGGACAACGGGACACGTGTGCAGAAAATATTTTCAAAAGGGACTACTATGGACAGAGTTAAATTACCACCGCCGTCTAAGAACTATTAACAAGACGCAATAGGTACTTGTCTACATTTCATTTACAGAATGTCCCAAAACGATTTGACGTTGGTCGCAAATTCTAAATAAGCATAAAACACCATTGAAATGTAACGAAAGTTTAAAATAATTTTTAAGTTTTTTAAAACATTTCAGTGAGGTTTATAGGTTTATAGTGTAGCCCACTAGGCCCTCTCCCATATACGCCACTGGTGTGCAAGTACGTACGTACAGGCGTACGGTGAACGCGCGCCGAGTCGAGTTCGCGTACCGATCCACATGAATCCACAATGACGACCGCGACCATCGACGGTGAATCTGTAAACGCGGTCGTACGCTTCAACGTGTAAGAAAAAAATCGAAAAAAATCGTGAAAACGAAAACGGAATACGATTTACGAGCACCCGTAATGGATCTGCATTACCGCCCATTAATCGTCGTGATACTCTACGTCCGACTCGCAAGCGGTCCGACCCCCCCTTCCTCCTTACGGGCGCAAACCGTTGCTCGTCCGAAACCGTCGCCGGTACCCGGGTGCGAATTCCCGAGGTCGTGGACGTGTTTCCAAACGATTCGATCGGTGATCTGGAGAAGGATTTCTGTCGGGAGTTAGGGGTAGATGGACAAAATCATTGCATTCGAAATGTGCTGCATAATGCCTAGTCGTTCGGACGTGTTCGAAACGCCATAGAGAACGGCCCTGGACACCTCTGGTACGGCGCGACACCTCGGTTTCCTTTCTCGTTCCGGTCGCAGCGCGTCCGCCAGCCACGTTGGACTGCCGACGGTTCGAACCTCGGTAGTTCGAAAACCCTGTACGGATCCAAATGAATGGCCCCGACAAAAACATCGAAAAAAACACGTAGATCTCCTCGAAAACGTTCGAATACTCTGGTCGGAACCTTCTATAAATCGAGTTTATTAACCGTACATAGATTCGAATAAATGTGATCGTTATGTATTATTATTATTATATCATACATGAGTTTTATTACGTATTACGTTATTATTATACGTGTTAAACGTACGCCGAAGTCGAATTCGAAGGGTCTCTTTTAGCCGTCACATCGAATTGATTTGTATTTTGTGCACGATTTGACGGGCTCATGTTTACTAAAATAAACGATAAGGCGAAACGATCAACGTCAGTGCCGCCTTCAGTCTTCGATTTACGATGTTAAAAAGAAAAATGTGAATAAAAATACCTTATAAGTTCGACTGCATTTCAAAATGATTTATCTGTTAATTTATTCTAGTTTGTACTTATTTATCGAATAACATTATGAATAACTAAGAGTGTTATAAAAAATGTTCAACTCTCTTTAAATCGAATAAAATCAAAAATTTTATTTATTTTTTTTTCATCGATACAATTCTAATCCTCGCTAAATCGACAAGTCATTTTTTCGTGATTGATATCGGAAGAAAAATTTTGTTCAGTTCAAGTGATCGGGTATTGGGTGTTATATTCCACTTCCAAGGAGGGGATGACGCGAGGATAATATTTTTAAATATGAGCGATTTGAAGTTCATTAGGTCTGATATGTTTTTGTTTATTTTTTTGATACCGAGAATTATGTTGTGTTTGTTATAGGATTTTCTAATTGAATCTGAAGTTTTGTCATTTGATGTTTTAAAAACGATTATTTATTAACCCATCTAAACGAGCAATTTTTTTCAGCAGTCACCCGGACGGTATAATAATCGTAGCATATAACTGAATGACATGTTAGAACACCGAATGGTGAAAAAAAAATTCACTGCCGACGAGATGGATGAAAAAATGTTAAATTAGAAGTATCCATTATGGATTAAACTAGTACTATAATAATAATAATAATAATAATAATAATAATGTATTGTACAGGTGCGTCTGGACGAGCTCAGATATAATTGTACGGCCGCAATGACTAACGTCACGGAACGAATGTCGACATATTTTTTGTTAGGAAAAAAACTTAACATAAATTAAACGATGGAACTGGTATGTATTGCTTACACTATACAATATTATAATACACGTAACGCGAGCACATTATATACATTTGGTATAAAATTAACGACTTAATTATGTAACGTAGTCGACGGTCGTATAATACAGATATACGTACTGGACCGGGTCATCATTGTTTGTAGAATGTAATTAATTTACAAATCATTTTGATATACACCTGAAGATTAACATATACTATGTATACATAAAATATACCGCGTCGGCCGTTGATTAATTATAATTTATAGAGTACGCGCGTAACGTGTAATACGTATATATATATACATACGTGAGCCGCGGTACGTATTCAAATATTGTGTTGTGTAAATCGTATTTAAATTTATGGTGTTATCGAATGGAAATCCGCCGAGCAAGGCGATATTAGACGACTCGAACGGAGATAATATAATGAACGTCTACGGCCGGGATTGGAATATTTCAACGTTCTCCTTCTTGCCCTTGTCGTAAAACAAAAAAACAATCTCGACATCGTATATTAATTCGTCGGGTACGCGAGTCGGGCGCGTACCTACCGCGACCAGCGCGCAAGATAATTATTATTATATTAAATAATTAAATATTATAATAATATTATAATATTCGTGTTCGGAGTCGGTCGAAGAAACGCGGTGCTTATGGGCGAAATACGCAACAAAAAAAAAGGCCCACGGCCGATTCGAACAACGTCGTGCGCGCGTGTACCCGTACGGTGTACGCTGCGCCGTGCGTCGAGCAAAATACTATCCATTGCAACGTTAGGGATCCCGTATTTGAATAAAGTGTCTCGGTGTCCCGACGCAAGTATAAAAATAACACTTCTGTCCCGTATTTTGTACAATCCATTTCGTGTGCACCTTATTTTGAAAATTAATTTTTTTAATATCGTTAAGCTTTGTATATTTTTTTTAGTATTGATAAACCATAATACCATAAATCAAATGATAATTGATAATATTTGATTATAAAAATAAATCTAAAAAAATAGCCGTCTCCTAATCATCTGTTTTTAATTTTAATTTTAATTATGGTTTATATTTGTTCGAAGTAACGAATATTGTGTTTATAACTTTATTTTATAGTGTATTTAGTAACTGCGAGGAAAATGAAATGTTATATCCAGGCCGAATGTAATTTTAGCTCCTAAATGTTTACAAAGAATTTGTGTGACAAACATCACACATTTCATTTTATAAAATATGTTAATTGCTAAGTGCCTTCACTCCCTCCCCAAATTAACAACAATGTGAATTTCAAAAATAGGTACGATTTAAAATATCCAGTATTTTTAAAAAACGAATCCGGGATCCCTGTGCAATACCGGTATTCATCGGACGGAAAGAACAGTGGAACGAGGTGGTAGTGCTGGACGGGGCAATGGAAGAACAGGCGCGCGTTATACGATAGCGCAAAAGCCGGTATGGGGACGGAACGATTGGGCGCGTCTGCTGCGCGTCGCGACGGTCGAACGAAAAGTCGTCGCAGGCGATCCAAAAAGCCGTTTCGAAGGACTTGGGTCAAATAAAAGTAAGGGGAAACGAGTCGCGGTGTACGCGGGAAAAGACGGATTCGAGGAGCTGAAGGGTTACCGGACGGAGAAACCGCAGCAAACCGATCAAACGGTGTTGCAGACGTGACGTCTTCGTCACGATATCATAACGTTATGTGCACGTAATACTTACTTTCTGAAAATGTATCGTAAAAAAAACGTTTCTTAATACAAACCGATAGTAATATCTCGTCGGGCGTACGTAAATATTTATTTTTTTTTTTTTTAACTTTGGCGCTGCCTAACGACGCACTTCTCCTAGCACGACAATGGCTTATCTAACGACGTGCACTTCACTGTTGATCCCGTCCACTGTTGTTTCAACGATTTTTCTTGGTACTCCACTCGTCTAGTTTTCCGTTATCTTTCGTTTTGTTCCGACGCAAAATGCATAGAGTAGTATTCGGCGATTTTTTTTTATTAGGTTTTCGACAATAATACAATCATACGATGTCGGATTATCATGTCGTTGGATTGCTTTTGAAAATGAACCAATCGTTTATTTTTACACGGCAGTACACTTTTTACAGATTTTTTTTTTTTTTTTTGGCTGTACCGTAAGACCGTATGTTTCCATAATTAATGATCGACTAAACCGAATCAATACCTGGCCGCTGACTATTTCGTCTGAATTACTCGTCGTGAAATCAACGGAAGAACTAAATCGTCAACAGCGTTTCGTATTCGCGTTCGTATTGCAGTACGATTGTTTCGAACGTTCAGACAATAAGGCTATTCAAAAGCTCAATAAGAAATCTTAGCAATAATTGCAATCGATAGAGCTGACGATCGGACAAAACATCGGACTTCGCACCCCACACCCCGAGCACGAGATCGGTGTTTCGAAACACGTGTTGATGACGTGTACATGTTTGTTTCCGAGGTTCTCTAGGATGACTCCGGAAGCAACGCACAATAACAGGACGGAACCGCGATAATATTTCCATCGGTGTTCGACTAAAACTTACCGCAGTCCGGGGCGACGGTATTTCAGTTGCAGGGCTACGCGACCCGGTGACTTTTGGAGTTTGAGCGTTTTTCCGAGCGAAACAAGTGCACCGCGAGATACAGACCTAAAACGCCGACGAACGAATGGGTATTGTAATTTATTCACCATTACATCATAAAAATACACATATGTTATCGTGCGAGTGTTTCGCGTCCGATGCGGACCGACCTCGAGCACAATGCACCGTCAGCAGTCGTAAATTCATACGGTTTTACGCGAGTACCTATAGTATACCTATAGTTTAGTATAGAGTACACTCATTGCGCTATACCATTACACGGTCACGTCGCGGTTTATATTCGTATCGTATGCAGAATAACTTACCTATCAATAAGCGATTTCATACACTTCTTATAAAATATTGAGTTATAAGAATGAAAAAAAAAAAATGTCAAGAACAACCGATCTCCGCCGTCGTCCGAACGTATTGCTCGTACGTATGTAATATATTATATTCCGATGCAATTACACGTATTTACAATTTCCTTTCGGGGCATATGTAAGTCGCCGCGTGTATACACGTACGCGCGATACATATAAATAATATTATTATACCGTCGAAGCTCATTAATAACCGTTGGGTGAGACGTTGAAGTGTTTTAAGCAACAGATAAAAACGTGAGGATTTTTTTTTCTCTCCCCTTCAACTCTCTCTCGCTACCACGTATTATACCACGCAATATGTGTACACAAGTAATTACAAATGTTTCAACACATACGGACAAAATCGCGTGGAAATCAAAACGAAAATGTTCACCTGATACGTTCCGAAAGAGTGGCGAGCGCGTGTCCGACTGCGAAACCGATCGTAGGGTTGAGTACGAGAAGAGAGAAGGGAAGACAGATTACAATATAGCTTTTATTGCCTCGACATGTGTTACGTGCTTCGAGTTTGAAAAGATTTCTCGGCGATTTTAACGTCCGGGAAAGCACGATTGAGCATAAAACGATTGAGCATAGACCTTTTTAGCAACACGATTGAGCATAGAATACTTTATGCGATGTCGCCACATTCACGTTGCCAACATTTTGTAATTTATTATTTTAACTTATTATTACACCAATTATTATGATATCTGACGGGAGCCGTGAGCCGAGCCCCTCAGCTTTATCGACAATGTTATCGATTAATAAATTAGTTCCGGAGCAAAACGACTTTTTAAATATTTTGCATCGGGGGAAAATATAAGATAATTAAGATACAATTCCAAAATTATTATAGAAATAATATCAGTGTTCGTTCGTTATTTGCAAATAAACACATTTCATGTTGATTTTGAAATTGGAGCTCATCAGGCAATAACATACGTGTTTGGATTTATTAAAATAATGAGATGTAGATTTCATTTAGGACAATCATGGTGGAGAAAAATAAGAAATAATTATATAATATAGTACTTTTTTACTAAAATATAATAATTTGCTTATAGATTGTTGGCGAACCTTCTCTCAGAATAGCATACATGGACAACAGTTATTGACTATGAAAATATGATATTTTATATATATTGAATTATTATAATTATTTAAATAAATATTTTTGTACCTATAATACAGTTCAAAATTGAAAACGTTGCAGAGTTTTTTATGCTCAATCGTGTTGATTTACTTTTGTGTTTCAATTTTCTTTGATACGCTGACAATTTATGCTCAATCGTGTCGCAAAAAAGGTGTTTTATGCTCAATCGTGTCTCAGCCTTAACGTCAACGTATATTGTACTGTAGGTTTTTTTTTTTTTTTGTACAATACGATGGTCAAAATAATATTTCAATACAGTTTCTCGTATTTAAAATATAAATACGTGTCAAAATTACACCGACGTTTTTTTTATTATTGTTTTTAACAATTTTTTATCGGTAAGTCGATTTTTTTCTATTCTACATCAAGTATTATTATTAAAAACGTAATTATAAATGTTATTCGTAACATTCGGCAACATGTATGAGGCGCATTCAAAATACAACCGGTGTGCGGTAAACGAATCGAACAAACATTAAACGTACATATATGTACGTTGTTACGTTGTTGGAAAAAAAATGGATTTTAATAGTATAACGAACGTGTAAGAGTAGGTACCGAGTAAATAGTAATGATACAATTAAATTATAAATACGAGTACCAAATATTACATAATACATTTACACAAGTCGCATGCAGTACGTTTATGCATACATGTACATAATTATTATGCGTATAATATGTATATTCGCGCGCACACACACACACACACATAGCACGCTAGTTGAACAACTTGACTGATTAAATATTTATAATTCAGCGTACGCTGTTGGAGACGGTACCATAAATTTTTCGCGAGCGGTAGCCTATTATAAAATGTGCACGGTATAGAAATAAAAAAATAAAACACATACGAGTAAACGAACGAAAAAAATAAAAAAAACTGGATCGTACAGTCGGCTGAC
Source organism: Sipha flava (assembly GCF_003268045.1). NCBI lineage: Eukaryota > Metazoa > Arthropoda > Insecta > Hemiptera > Aphididae > Sipha > Sipha flava. The sequence continues at coordinate 841,721 of NW_020273610.1, forward strand.
GGAAATATTCGCTGCACCGATCAGATGTGTCGTTCCGCGTGCGGTTCGTCAGGGCTCCGGACTATGATTATCGAATACCAATGGAACCGTAAATGACATGTTCTCGTGTCGATCGAACGTCATGGACGTTTTAAGTCCCCCGCGAAGGGATCAACGAGCTCCGGTGCGGTTGTGTCACGGATGGTGACAACGAAATAATAACAGTAACTCCGATGTTTCAGGGCTTGATGTTTTTCCGGTCAAAATCTCGTCTCCGCGCGCCATTAGCGTATTGTCCGAAGGATGCTGTACTCGGGATGCCGAAACGCGCAAAGTCACGAGTGTATTACGCAAACTGGCTTTAAAATTTGCCTGCAAGTTCGTCTCCGACCGTTTCCCTCGGTATTTTTTTTTTAATATTTTGTTTTTTTCTGTTCTTGACGTGTATGTTGACGTTTATTTGACATCCTATTGTATTAGTTCAATCGTTTCCGAGAGGAGAATAATATATAGACAACAAAAATCGTATCCGCTTAAGTGAAATCGATTAATAGGCGTTGACAGCAACCGACGACGGACGTCTGATGCATGCAGGACGACGCCGGTCGAAAATCGCTGCTAACATTTAAAACATTCATAGTATAAAAAACGATTGTGGCGTAGCCAGAAATATATTTGGAGGGAGGACGGTTTAAGTGTTCAATTATTTTCCACATAAATACAAACTTTTTAATTTTAATAAGTCGATTGAACCAAAAGTCGAAACGAAAAAACGTGTTGTTATTTAGTTTATTGAAACCTCGAAAATTGTTTGATGATGACATGATATAACATCATACTTATGTCTTAAAATGATTGCATGTTTTGCAAAATAAGAGACATTTCAGGGGAATTATAACCCGTTACCCTCCTCCCCACGGTTACTCCACTGATCAACGGATGATACAAAAAGTACGTACTCAACTGGTTAAACATTTTATTTGTTACCGTACTTGAAAATTTACTCGAAAATACGTTGAACGTTAACAATAAGAAGGCACGCGGGACGATGCGAACAGAAGGATCTCCGTGAAAATGGTAAAATTCTGAACACGGCTCATAAAAGAAAAGAAAAAAATTTAGTTACGATAATTTAACTACTGAAAACATAATTTTAGTACGTAAACCATTTGGAGTATGATACGATTAAAAATGTCATAGCTTTATATTGATTTCCGTAAGATATACTATCCATTTGCACGTGCGTACATTTTAGAAATGGAAACGTGACTAGTCCGACATTACGTTAAGATGTCAACAAGATCGGGGTCGTCAGTTATCTTTATTTTGATTTTGATTATAAAAATGTATACGATATTTGTACAAGCACAAGTGGCTTGAATAGACATTCTACGAAGCTGTGGCTTCAGCCTTCGCTTGCAGAAATGCGAGTAGGCAATATATTATGAGTAGTAAGAACCAAACGTTTCTCCAAAAACATTTAAATTAAAATCGAGTTATGTAGGTGCAACTGAAAACGATTTTCGGAATATCACATTTATAAGGATAGAGACGGTTTCGGGCTCCGGCCTAGATGCGCACATTTTTTTAGTCGTTCGTGTTACAACATGGATAAACACGGTTGTATTTAAAATGTTCCGTAAGAACGGTATTGATTTAGAGACTATTCGACGCAAAACGATAAAGTATTATTTTTTTAAATTCTTCATTTATAAAGTGTTTATACGTAGTCCGCAACTCGAGTTACTCGAGATGATTTTTTCTTTGCACGGATGGCAAGTTCTTCAAACGAAAAACACAAGGTTCAGTGGCGGTAATGTACACCGTATCGTGATTGTCTGCCTTGTCGCGTTCAAATATCGTTTCCCGGCACCCGACGGACGGTGCGATGCGAACGCAGTTTCATTGTTCGGAAAGTTCAAATGTTTTACGTTCGTACCTTATCCGGGATTCCGAACGCTATCGGTGCGCGAGTATCAGCAACTAACTGCGTTGCAATTAAAAATAATTATGCTTACACTGACCAATCGAATACTAAGTGATATGTTTTGTTAAACTTGTATTATAATACCACGTTGAACGTTTTCCGTGCCGTGTAAATGTTTTAACGAACGTGTTTTTAAATATTATTATTGTTACTATCGGTTATGTGCGGAACCTGATTAGAGTTATGTTGGAAAAAATCCGATGTCATAATTTATTGAAAGTTACGGAAAAATATCGTTTTTTCTGTCGACGAGGAAGACTTAAAAAAAAAAAATAAAAAGTACTGGTGGTATCTCACATGATACAGAAACGGGTGACTAATATTGATGTTACGACGGTTCGATGTCACCCGATAATTGAGCGAGAACAAGAAAATTTTTTATTACCAGATTACGTGATTCAGATCCGGTTGGTTCTTAACTCGTTAATTTTGACGCGTGTCAATTTCTATATGTAGTTATTTACGATTTCAAATGCACAACAGCGTAACGCATTTTGTAGTCGCTCCTGCGCTGTTGAAAAAAAAAATATTTATATTATTTAAAAGAATAGCTCGGAGTCATTGTTTTTTTATTTATTATGAATTTTATAATATTTTTATTACGTAAAAAAAATTACTCGAAATATTTGATTCATTGACTATGCGTTTTATTTTATTTTCACTATGTGCCTGTGTTATTGTTCACTTTTACTATAGTAACATTTATTTTAATCAATCATTTATACGCTTTTTTTTTTCACATAATTTGTTTCATTATTGTGCGTAAAGATCTCTGTTTACCTGTGCTCATTTATTATTGATCCACTGATATTGGTAAACGGTTCTTATGAAGTTGAAATCAATACGATTTTGAGCAATGATGCTAGGTTAAGTAGATCAGCCTCTACATCAATAAAAATAGTTTGTATTACTTCAATTTTAAGTTGAGCTATCTAATAATTTCGTAATAAAGATAGCCGAACAGACTTTTACAAAAAAAAAAAAATAAATATTAAAAAAATAGCATATTTTATTATATTATAGCCGTTTGACTTAGATTTGTTTATACATACGGACAGAATATAATTAAAAATAATAATATAACAGTAATAATGAACAAAACCTAAAAATTGAATAGTCGTGAGGGTGACGTGGAATATTGAGTCTGGAGACGACCATGCGGAGAGGATTTTTCTCAGGACCTCCTCGATCGTGTCACTATCAACAGAGTCGTTAGGGTACCAGAAAACTGAGCCGAACTTCAGAACGGGAAGGACGATGAGTGTACAGTAAAGGGATTTAAAATGTGAAAATCTTATGGAATACGGCTTAGTTGAAATCGCCGAAAGACGAAATACGTGAAACACTGGTTTGAACTTTGTTGAACCACATATCGTCGATTACATTGAGCATACATTGCATTGCACCACCAAGTAACGTTAAAATTCGTTTTTTTCACGTTAACTTAGAGTAAACGTTATCATTACTTATCCGAGAACCGCATCATCGTATAACAATCGTAATCATCATTAACTCGCGCCTATGACCATTATCGTCGACTCGCTATGTACTCTCCACGCGCTCCCACCGTTCGTTTTCGCCAGTGGCGCCGAACCCTAATGCTTAGGTCCGACCACAGTTTTGAAACGAGGCCGGGGATCAGAGGGGCCACTCTGCGGTTTGCAAGTTTATTCTCGCGAGGAATGCCGGACGGACTATGTCGGATCGGTAAGTGTACGAACGGAACGGAAACGTTCAGACGCGGTTTACCTAAATCAAAACACGTAATGAAATCATTTTGCCGAACGGTACAGTTGGTACGTGTCTGGCTAGTATGAACCATGTGCTTGATACTCGTAATTTGAGAGCACAGATTATTTTTCCACGCAAAGTGAATGTGTAGGCTTGTGGCCGCTGAGGTGCCGGAGGCCGTTGTACGTTCGCAGCGCCACTGGTCTTCGCTTTCGACCGTACTTCTCGTATCTTTTGACGAAGCGCGTGCGTTTACTCGAAACCGAGATCGCTGCACGTGCCCCACGTGGAAACTCGACTCGATGGCGGTTACGTGTTCCGCTGTGATTTACACGGTGTCGCGACCGACAGCGGTAGTGTTCACGACGCGCGAGGTCTCGTAAACACGCGCCGCCCCGCTGTCGGATAAGATCGGCCGCGTGTCGTTTACCATTTTTCGGCAACGGATGCGAGACGCATATAATCCGGATTACGACGATAATAATAATAACACGTAACGAATGCGAACGAAAATCCCGCAGCGGTCGATAAAAAAATAAAAACGTTTACCCGAAATGTTTCGGAGATTCGACTCGGCTACCGTTGCACGGTAAACGCGCGCATACCGATCGGTTGAGTGGATAGTATTTGGGTTTTACGTGTTCACACGACGGTGTTGTACGGTTATTGTTATGTTAATTTGACGGTCCCGAAGATTTATAACCGCACGCGCGTTTCGCCGTCCGCGACGTTGGATACACAACACACAACACACGCACGGGGGTGTGCCCCGGTGAACACATACGCTGCTGAAATGAATACTTTGGACGCTGACGGAAGAAGGACACGATGAACTTACAAGCAGCCGTGACGGCGCAACGTTTTGCACGAGCTCTGATTCCGGGTGTTCCGGTGGTTTCGGACAACAAACTTCGTTTCGTCCGCCGCGGTCTTGTTCGGGTCGTACTGCGAGACGACGCGTTATCGCCGAACACGCGGTACACGCGACCCTTGCGGGCAAAACACGTACTTCGTCGCGGGCGCGACAAGAACCCAAATATCGGGGGCGCTAAAAATTAAATAAAACGGTATTCAACCGTAATTACTATGGATTATATCAGGCGCGGAACTAGGGGTTGAAAGACGGGGATTCATCCCCGGGCGTAAAAATTTAGAGGGTGTAATTTTTGTAATTATTAACAACTAATTTGATATTTATAACTTTGTTGAATACTGATATTAGGTTAAAACTCAACAAGCATGAATGTATATTAATTATTAGAAATAAATTCTCGAGAAAAGAGTATTTGACTGTTGGTCTACGATCGGGCGTAATTTTACCATTTTCCCCGGGCGTAAAAATGCCTAGTTCCACTTCTGGATTATATAGATCTGGAAAAAAAAAACAGGATTGCTACATTTGAACTCGGGGGTGTTAAAAACCCTATTGCGTTCGACTCTCCCGGACTCGTGTTCCGTCGCAGCAGCGTAGTCGCAGGCGATAGCAATCGAATCATTATCGCGCGTTCGGCACCGTCGAACGTTTTTAGGGATTTGTGCTCGACCCACGGTCGCTGACGTCGGTCGAGCTTAGATATATTATTATTATTATTGAACTATTATTTAAATGATTATAACGTATTTTTCGAAAGCGTCATGGGCGAACGCGTACGAACGACTATAGCGCAGCGCTGATAAGTCACGTCGCTCGGACGAGGACCGCCGTCGGTCGAGCGCTGATTCCAGCCTCGGTGATCCGCGTTCATCACACAATCACGCACCGTCTCGACGCGTCGGGTTAGTTGCCACGCGTTCCAACGCAGCAACAATTCGTGGTCCAGCGCGTACGCCGTGACTCGCGATCCGGAGAGATTCGGATTTTCTAACAAAAACAAACGTATAAACCGGCCGTCGTTTACCCATTACCGTCCGGCTCTCGGGTGTCCGGTTGCAATTTTATCGGTCGTCCTGTCAGGCGGCTTGTTCCGTACGCGCGCCTCACCCCCGCTTTACCGGTAACGCACGTCGCACGCGTACGGCTAAGAGCGCGTTTTGAAATGTCCCCGTGGTCGTATCGCGCGTTGAAATCCTGCGCGCGAGACCGGATCGCGATCTGTGACCTACAGCGGTACACACGTGGTGAGTGATAATCGGAATCCCGATCGCTCCAACCGATACCGTTTTGACCGCCGTCTTAACCGTGATCGGTCACCGAGCGTACAACGTTGTGAACGGCACGAACGTCGGATCGACGAGTTTCGAACGCGTCCGCAGCGGTCTTCCGCCGATCGGTCCGACCGGAGGATAGTCGATCTGCGCGACGCGGCTTTATAGCATTAGCTGTCTGCTGACGTCGACCGATCGATGATTCCGTACATGATTTTACCGTCGTCGCGCGGTCGACCGGTCCAGCAAAAAAACACCGTGTCGGTTCAACAGTTATTATATTATTGCGGTATGTTTACGACTGTATACGGTGTATTATTATTATTATTATTCGTGTTGTTATCGTAATGTGTCCGATTGATGGCGCCCGGGACGGCGGTCGCGGATGATCGCGTATGTTGTTAAATACCGTATCGCACACGACACGCTATCCGTCCGTACGGCTGATGACGGGCCGCAATGAATAACAACAATGAATTCATTTTCGTCGCCGTGGTCGCGAGTTGTTCGATGCGAAAACACGAGGAAAGAACGGAGGAAAAAAAATCGCTCGTTATGCGGCCCGATATCAGTGATGATGGTAAAACGTGCGGTGCGCGTGAAACAATCCTCGTCAGCAGCCAACGGTCGCAGGATCGGATGACTGCGCGATCGGCTTTGAAACATCCGAAAACGCGGTTCGCTGCGGCCGGCTATAAGCTTTAGAGAGATGTTCGTTTTTACCGCGTACGTTAACTTACCGGTTATTCTTTTACAGGTAATTTTTTTTTTTTTACCCAAAAAAAAAATTAACGCGCGACACCACCTCGGATTAAACGTCTTTACGAAGTGAACATTAACAACTAGGCCCCGGATTTATACGCTCTACAAACCTCAGAAATATGCACCGTAAGATATGCACATGTGCTCTTATTTTGTAGTAATAGGTACGCCCTAAAAAAATAAAAAATATGCAAATAACTAAACTAACAAGCCATCTGTTGGAAAAAAAAAAATCCATTGTATTCGGCAACATATTTTTGTTTAGCCTGTTAGGCGTAGTTCCACTGGTTTTCGGCGTTTAAAGTATAAATAGAACGGAATGAAAACCATGCACATTCGCGGATAAGCACGACGAACACGACTGATGTATGATTCACGAAAACCTACTCAATAACAGATTACCACTTGTCCCGTTAGGTTTCAGATAAGATAAGAAAACGTCAAATTACAGGGCACTATGATAACATTATGTACATTATGGACCTGCCGCGCGCGTCTCTTGCGGCTACGTTTCGTGGTTGTACGGAATACGGGTGGGGCTACTAGTTGCGTCCCGCAGTAAAAACTTTTTCCGAATTGCGGCCCGAAATTTAAATATGTAAATTTAAATTTAAAAAGCTTCATTTTCCATCACATTTATTAGTTACTGCAGGTAGGTTAAAAATGATGTTTTATTTTTATTTACACATTTTGGTACTGATAAAAATATATATGATATTTTTCAAGGTTAAAAAGTTTTTTTGACATTAAAATCTGATATTAAAATGATTTGTTTTTATAAAAAAATTTCAGCACTGTTAAAAACGTATATGATATTTATTGAAGTTAAAAATTTTATTATAATTTAGTAAAATTCTTAGGTATTATGGCACTGGTAAAACTTGTATGATGTATAAATTCAAATTTGTCAATTTAGTTTTCTTCTAACCGTTTCATAGCATTTCTAATAAATACATTTTTCAATTATATTTGTTCTGCGAGTATTTAAGTGAGTGCTTCTTAATTTTATATAGGTATCATTCTGTACACTTTTCAGACCATCGATGATTACAAAAATGTTAGCCCTGTAGAACAAACCGTTGAATTTCGAATGAAAAGCCCCGCAAAATATTTTATCAGTCAAGATTAAATCGTCTAGGGTTAGAAAACCCGGGCCGCAACTCGTCTGTACCCAAAATAAATTCGGGCAGCGATTCGGATTAGACCTTTTTTCGTTGATATCTTTGGGACGCAACTAGTGCAGCCCAGAATACCTAACCTAACCTATTCGGTCGCGCCGTATACGGACGCGTCCTTTTACGGTGCGTCTTAGATGAACGCGATTTTGCGAGCGGGCGGGCGACGCGATATTCAACGCGCGCGAGTGAGTGTCCTGGTTGCGGGCAGACGATTTGTAGACTTAAATATTTTTCAATTATTTTTAAGTTGATGATCCAAGTTGATGGTTGTTTGTTGTGAATGTAGTAAATTCTTAAAAATGGATCCAAATAATGCAATACTTTATGAAAATACCTCCATTAAATACTATGCTACGAAGAAACAAACAATGTCAAATAAAATGAAACTAAAAAGAAAAAGTACAAACCCAATTTGTTTAGGTAAGTTTTAATATTGACTTCTACTTGTGTTCTACTTTTGAATCTATGGTTTTCAATAAATGTTCAGTTTTATAAATTAAAATACACAAACAACTGAACTGTAGTATTCGAAAATAGTACAAGTCGTCCGTCCGCCCACTTGTTTACCATCTAAATAGGACATTCCATAAATTAAATCTATTTTGAATTTTATCGCGTCGCCCGCTCACAAAATCGCGTTCACTTGTCATATCTTAGAAACCGTAGCTTCAGGAATCGCAACTTAAACCTAGTCGTACCGCAACGCACCGCGTACGACGTGCGAATGATCATTATTATCCTCATCGGTCCTGCGACGGGTATGCACGTGTCGTTAAAACGAGCAGAGAGTACTTGCACGGGTTCGAATAACGTTTACGCGATCTCCGGCCACCGTCGCGAGCTTATCGATCACAGGCGCCGTACGTCTAGAAGCAGTGGCGTACCTTTGAAACATTTTTGGGGGGGGGGGGGGCATAAATTAATTGTACAATTTTTTATGGTTATAATAGGTATAATCTGAAACTTTATTGTAAATTATTACTAAATAATTAAAACTCATGTTGATCACTTCATGTCAACGATAACCACATTATAAAATAGTGACAATATGTGACTATCACTGCTAATCCCGATTCGATCGAATATTGATATTTTATATTACATCGATGAGTGAAACTTTTGATATCAAACACGATTATAATCAATGAAAATTAAAAATATTTATAATTTACATTATTTAAGCTTTCTATTATGGTATCAAAAAACTTATCGGGGGGGGGGGATGCCCCTTGCCCCCCCCCCCCCATAGGTATGCCACTGTCTAGAAACGTGTACACATGCACGCACACACGCACACGCACGTGGAACCCATCCGCGTGTACACGGAGACAAGATACACGTCATCGGTTTCGCCGCACAATCTCTTACGAGTCATTAGCCGGCGGAGTGCACGCGCACAGTCTCGCACGGTTACACGCGGGCGGCACGGATGGGGGGGGGGGAGAATAAAATCGGCGGCACAGGTTTCGTGTAATAAATTCGTCGTGTTCCATACGCGCGCAAGCACGTCTCGGCCGGTCGACGGGCGGATAGTGTCGTTTGCACCGCGAGTAATGGGCACCGCGCGTTATCCGTCGGCCATCTACACATAAATATCGGTTAATTAAACCGCTTCCACGGCGGAATGATAAAATCTCTGATTAAAAATAAGAGAAGTGAGAGGGTGAGAGAGAGAGAGATATAGTGAGAGAGATGGCGCGATGCGGAGAGGAGATATTATCGAGGGCGACGACGGGGAGCGCGTGCACGAATATTGTACGTCCGACAGGTGGGTGGGGGAGAAATGAAGAGGAGAAGAAATATTGTTCGCGTAAAAAGAGATAGTAAGCAACCGGTGTCGACGTGTGTGCCGTTATACACAGCTGTGGACACCGACTTTGACCATAAAAAACGAATTTACTACCGTTTCCCCGTCCCACCCCGAAAATAAATCCTTCCCGAAGATACACTCACGTACGCGCTCGATTGCCTCTACCTCCCGTCCCGACGAGTCCCGTCCAAATGTGTTTCGATGATGTGGAAACGTGTGTACACTGTTCCAACGGTCGGTCGAGGCCGAGCGAAAACATCGACTCGATGTCATACGCTAATTTGTTCGACGTCGACTTCGGCACGTAGACGAACCCTGCGGTACCCGCGTCCCTTTGACGTGAAGATTTTCTCGTGACGTCAACATTTTTTCTGCAGCCGCGCACTCCTGTAAGTTTGTATCGCGAGGACTCCGTTACAGTTTGCGATCCAACTAGGTGGTACCTAAGGAGTATGCGCAATTACGCGTTTTTACGCGATATCCGAGAAAAAACTCGGTCACGTTCGTCTGGAGATATCTGACCGAACGAATAAAGGTTTTGCAGTAGCCGTACTGGGAATATAAGTCTTAAACGTCTAATCGTTATATATTGGTACAACCGAAACACAAACACGTTTGGGTCGCAAGTTACGCGAGTGATTTAAACTTGAAAATAGGTGAGACAAAACTGTTCAGCGTTGATTCGTAGTAGATTTTTTTGTTTTGAAAGGTGTAAGCTTTATCTTTGACGCAGCGCTTTTATTTTTTTATCAAAAAAAAAAATAGATACCTACAACGTTATTTATATGTTAATAATAGAAGTATTTAAAACGTTTGAAATAAGAACGCTATATCGTGGATAACGTTATTTTCCGAAAAGATGCTTTTAAAATCAGGAGCATAATTACGTGGGGGGGATATGAGTGATATATCCCCCCCATGAGCTGTATTTATATGTTGTCTTATACCTACAAATAGTTCAAATAAAAACTTATAAATTATTATGAAACTAAAAAAAAAAAAAATTTAGAAGTTGTGTATACTTAAATATTACCCGTATATAAATATTTACCCGTTAACGATAAGCATGATTTCAAAATAAATGGTCTGATTCATTTTAATTCTTATTTATTAATAAACGTTGGGTGCCTTGCCACACACTGTACCTAATTATGAATAGATTGTAAATGGTAAGTTAAGTAATCCGATAATGGAAAAACCACCATTGCATAAACATAATATAATAATAAAAATGTAACTTCAAGATTTACATTTCGTAGAACGAAAAATAGCCATAGATAGTAGGTACTAAGAACGCGCTCCGACACAAAGTATCTTACATTGATTATTGCGATTACATATAAACAGTAAACACTACACAGTAGGTATACACACCGTGTCATTCTCTCATATTCACAGTGTCAGTTACATTTTTATAAGCTAAAAGCAAAATGGAGCAAAAAAAAAAAAGAAAATTATCAGCAACTAGCAGTTATTGAATTTTTTTTAAAAAGAAGCCTGGGCCTGACGTAAGTATTACAATTTAAAATACTAAACATTATTAGACCCTGAATTAAATGTTTAAATATTATGTATGACGTATTCAACTTATTATAATTAGCATTACAACTCGCGCTAAAAATATGCAAAATTAAATTAACACCAGTTAAAAAAAGTACCGATTAAAAATATAATTGCAGTCCCCGCAGTTTATTCAATAACTATTAGTTATGTCATATTAATTATTATAAAACATTTAAATGAGTTTATTAAAAAAAAAAAAATAGAATTTAAAAATGTATGATAATATAATAATAATTAGTAATACCTACCTAATATTTAAAAACAATTTAATTCGATTTTACCTATACATTTTCTTGTTTATTATTTAAGGAAAACATAGAGAAATCTGATGATGTATCACGTGAAAAATATCATGTTGAAATAAAAATTTGATTCAAGCTGTCCAAGAAACAAATAAGGTACACTACCTATTGTTCTATCGTTATATGGTATTATACCTTTAGCTTGACTCCCGCCTGCTAACATTGCATTAAAATTAATAAATTAAATTGTGCTTCGTAATTTTTTAGAGGGAACATTTTGATGCTCCTAAAAATGACATTGCTTTGTTTATTAAACGTGATTTATTATCAGACGAAGAAAAAAATACTGTAAGCTTTTCGAATGCTAATGCCTTATGTCGGATTTAGTCAGAACTATAGTTAAAACCTACCAATATATCATAATATAATATAAACTACAATGTAATTGTTTTTATTATTTTTTGTTTAAAACCTGTAGGTACTTACCTATTTATGGTTACCAAATCATAATTACGTATTTCCATTAAATAAAAAAAAACAAAAAAAGAGGTTTAAAATTTCAGTATAAATGGCTGAACGAATTCAATTGGCTTGTTTATTTGGAAGTTGAAGATGGAGCTTTTTGTAAGCATTGTGTTGTTTTTGCAAAAACCGGTGGAATAGGAAATCAATCTTTACAATATTTGGTTAGTGAAGTATTTGATAGTTGGAAAAAAGCTAAAGAGGTATTATTGAATATATTAATGTTTTAATTTTTAATCGCTTATAATTTAATATTATTTTAATTTTAATTTTATTTCCCTGTGAATACATGTTATTATATTGTTATAATTTTAATTAAATGATAGGTATTTCGAAATCATTCTGCATTAGAGTACGATACATTTTCTGTTTTGAAATCTCATGAATTTTTAAAAATATATTAAAAAAAAGAGCCAACTATAGTAGAACGATTGGATACAGATAGGTATTTAATCATTTATTAGCTTAAGTCTGCAAGTATGTACTTACTTTGATATTTTTTTTTCGTTAAAGAATTAAACAAATCAAGGCGAATAGAGAGCGACTCATTCCAATCGTTGATTGTGTCTTACTTTGTGGTCGTCAAGAGATTGCTCTACGAGGACATAAAGATTATGGAAAAATTGATAGTATGTTTAAAATTAAATGATTTTATAGCATTACATATTATATAATAATGCTACCATTCAACTCAACCTTAATATAAATTTTTCATATTATAGTGGAATGTTCATTAAATCAAGGCAACTTTAGAGCCATATTAAAGTATAGAGCATATGGTGATGAGATGTTAAAGCATATCATTAAAAGTAAAGGACGAAACAAATACCTAACTCCTCAAATTCAAAATGAAATCATAACGGCATGGGGGGACATTATGCTGTAAAAAATAGTTAAGAATGTAAATGCTTCAAAATGTTTCTCAGTTTTAGTTGACAAGACTACTGATATTTCTACTATTGAACAAATGGCTATGTGTGTTCAATATGTTGACGATAACGACTGTATCCATGAGAGATTCCTGAAATTTATTACTTTTAACAGTTTAACTGGTTGTGATTTAGCTGAATCAATACTCAACGGTAAATTAAAATGATATTATATTTTTAATAAATTAATAATTGTATGTTTATTATTAGAGAACTGATTTATATGTAAATGCATATTTTTATTATATTAAAACGAGATATTTAAGAATCGATAAGAAATGTTTATGATTTAAATCATTCCTATCAAAATTATGATACTTTTATTTTACATATTTTGGTATAATTACATATTTTTACATATTTCACTAATTTTTAAATATTTTTAAACATATTTTTATCATTTCATCATTCATACGTCTTCTTCTTACGAAAATACAAGAAATTATTTCAAAATTAGATCCAGAAACTTTTATCGCTATTGGAAAAGCTCAAAATACTATGCAAAATGAAACATTGAAAATTATTTAATTTTAATTAAAAATAATTTAATAAAATTATTAATAAAAAATATTTCCCCAAATGATAATATGCAAAAGTCTTAAAAGGATAAAAACGTATCTTCGAAACAGTATGTCCGAGGTTAGTAATTATAATAGCTGTGCACTTGTACTTAATAAAATACATTTTCATAATATCTTATGAGAAAAATGTTTTAATTTTTTTGTAGAAAAGACTTAAAGGTTTGGCAATGTTGGTAATTCATAATGATGTTACATTTTTCAAATGAAGAGGTCATTAATGAACTTGCCAAAAATCCTAGGAGTCTGGACATAATATTGTAGCGAGTGTTGTGCAGGACACTACGATCGGTAACACATTAATTATTTAACGACGTAGCACGTTGAACGTAATCTTGAGACGTGTTGAGAGAGATAGGTAATATTAATAATTGAACATTCTTAATTAAATACTTAGAAAAATTACTGGTTTATTATAACATAAAATATTAATAACAGTTAAAACTGGGTAGAGAATTATTACTCGCGGCGATGTGGCTGTTACAATGTCCACGACGAGCAATAATTTATTTAACAGAGGAAATGATCAGTCTCACTACCTATCTACATCTGAATAATGCTAAATGCTCAACCCGTATTTATACAGGTTCCAATGACGTAAAAGTGGCCTAATTCTAATATTACTTTATTTTGCCCTCTATTTAGCATTATTATGTAAAGACGTGAAACTACTGTTGTTTACACCTTTACCCTGGTTTTCCTGCGTATATGCGAATTTAATATATTATCTATTTTATACATATACTATTTTAATCTACCAAATAATCAAAATATTATTTTGATTATTAAATTTAGCTGAACCTTGGCGAATTTATTAATATGCGTAATAAGTTATTTTTGATTATTAAATATTGATTGATTAAATGCTGATTATAAAATACGCCTAGCCTTGGGCTCACTACAATATTGTAAAATATTAAAACATTTTAAAACATATTTGTAAATGTATAATGTTATGTAATATAGAATGATTATATTTACATGTGTTGAGTTATTAAATTATACAAAATATAGATAAGGGGTGTGTGGGCCGTGGGGGCAAAGGCCCCCCACAAGTTTACCCTGCAAATTTATTTTGATCCCCCCCCATCAAACATTCTCAGTTACGCCACTGTTTAAAATTAATTTACACCTAATGGTTTTGTCGAGGTACGGTTTAATCGCCAAAAGGAAAATCGTAAATAAATAATCATTTTATTTGTACGCGATCTACGGACGCGATCATACCGTCGTCGATCTACGGATCGCTATGGAAACTCGGGACACATTTTTGAGCGTCAGCGATTCGACCGTCTTGTTCTGCGCGCGATGGGACAACCCTGCACCCGAACGTTGTGTTTTTTCATCGTCAGGCGATCTACGGTACCGCGAGGTACGTTCGTCGTTGGCCTTTCGGAGACACGATCACGTTCCGCGCACGAACTGAACGTTTCATCCAGTATACAGTATACGCTGCAATTGTTGTTACCGCGCACGCACGTACGGCGGTTTAGCAGTATTTTTTTGAATTTTTTTGAAGTGAAACTTCTATACGCGCGCAGGGAGTAAATTTTCAAGGTCGCGACACACAGTAATGCAACGAAAATTCGTCACGTTTTATACTAATACACGCGCGTGCGCGTCATTTTCTAGGAGATGGCAAACGCAGACACCGGTAGTAACGTAGGCTGTCGTCGGCGCGCGGCCTACGTTACGTACCTTTATTTTATACCTATACACACGCATGCGCGTGACATTAAAAAAAACCAAATGTATACCTAATTTTTTTAAGTCAGACTTATCACTTCTAAAATTACCATATTTATAAAAATTAATTAATTTTTGTATTACTTACCATTAATAACTATTTAGTATTTACTGTATGTTACATTACTATTAAATTGTGATATTATTCTACATACAGAAATTTGTGATCTGTGAAGCACGAACAGTGGTATTTTAAACTTGAAATAAAAAAGTATGGGCGGATAATTTTAACGGGAAAGTATGCAAATTTTTAATTTTTCCTTTACTGCACGGATAATGTTAATTTCTTACCGCTAGGGGCCTCGAAAAATCGATTCGCCCGGGGCATCCGAAAGCCTAAATCCGGCCCTGTTTCCCTCCCTTTACAGATCTTCTCATTTCGATCACTAAACAACTCTCTGCAAAGACTAATACAAGAACTGATACCTCTACGACAGTAACCGTACATTGTACATTAATAGTTTGATTTTATCACGACTGTTGTCGAAGAAGTTTCACTTCTATGACCTGCGCCTGCACAGAATTGTTTGTTTTTTTTTCATACGCATAACAGTATACGTCAACATAGGTACGCACGTGCGCGTTTACGTGTATTTTTCTTCTACACGAGTCGATGTACGCGTGTCTGCGTCGTGCCCTCGGAAGCGCAAATCACGCACTAGCGGCGAGGACCGTCGGTGAAACCCGCGACGAGTGGGCGCAAGTGTGGACGCGGACGTGTGTTTGGTTACAGGCGAACACGAAGATTCACTGCCGATATTTGCGGAGCACTCGTCCGGTGCGCAACTATCACAACGTTGTTATTGTCCGGACGAGTCGGAGGCACTTGGCGCGCACGGAGTTTCCTTCAGCGCCGCGACGGTCTCCGCGTCCGTCTCGTTCAACGTTCCGCCGTGCAACGCGCTCGCCGGCCAGTGAACATTTCGAAGAGTTTTCTCTGGACGACGATAAAAAAATAAAAAAAAAAAACGTCCGTGCACGTATAATCGAAATCGATAAAATCAACAGAACGGACTAAAAAATGTTTTCAACAACGTGAACATCCGAAGTGTGTCCCGCAGGATAATCTCATGCGTTCCGCATACGTCAATGAACAGCAATCTCGAACTGTGTTTAAAACCGTTTGTTTTAAATTTTTTTTCGACCAATGGTTTTTCGATGAACGATTGAAAAATTACGGTTGAGTTGAAGTGTGCGCAAATGACACGTGTGCGCGCGCGCCCCGAACCCCGCACGGACTACGGCGGAACGCGAGCCGAAAGTCATCGCGAAAACGTGGAAGCCCATCCGTCAACCCTCTTTCCCCGACACTAGACCTAAGACCATAACATTAATCCGTACACACACCCAACATCCCTGTGTGCCCTACGCAAAGGTGTAAATCTGCTGGTTCTCGCTCGTTACATTAATACGATATGTACCACGATATTCTGCAGGTACTTAGATATTTCCAACGTTTAACCGACTGCAGTGATTGAATAAATATCCACCCGCGTGCACACTCAAACTCGATATCGGACAGTTTTCTTAAAAAACATATGACGCACCGTGTTTCCTGAGTATAGTCCGACAAGACGTTCTTGGCCGATCGATGGTTGAACGCATATGATCACTCGAAACGTTTTATTCCAAAGTGGCCCAACTACACTCTCAGATTTGACCACGTGCTTCAAAAACAATATTTATAGTTTAGGTAAGTCCGTATATATATATGTTACGGTAAATGATGTAAAACATGAAAATTAACGTAATTAACCGGTAATTATCGTAAACATTTACATAAAATGGAGATTTTCGATATTCACCAAACGATTTGGTAAATGTTTATTGTACTAAAATTCGACTATAACGCTACTTTTATGTTTTTCTGCTGCACAGTTTTACATTAAGTAATATTCTAATAACTATAAATATGTTTTTGCGCAAGATATCTGATAATCGTTACTTCTTGACATACCTAAACCCATCAAAGAAAAAGAGCTTACTCTTCGAGGGGCAGTTGGTTTGAGCAGTACTCCGGGAACTCGAGGGTACCAACGATGTCACTGCAAAACTAAATGTAAAAATAATAAATGTGCTTGTCGTTCTTCAGACAAACTTTGTACTTCAAAATGTCATTACCGTGTGAAAACAAATAGTTAATAATAGTTAATATATGATATAAATACAACAACAACCATTTGTATAATTTTTTATCGTACATTTCCGGCAATTTACGAAAAAATCTATTCACATAACTAAAAATGGATACTAACGATATTTTATGGTAAATTATGTAAATAATTATTTTTCGTCTTTCATATGTATTACATAAAAATATCTAAAAGAGTATAAACTGTATATACGTACAGGATAATAGGTATATTACAGTCACGCTAAGAATTCATATATATATATTTCCTTCGATGAAGGATATCCGTACACCATATGCACACGTACTCGCAATCACACACACACACGCACTCACAAACATACAAGTATATATATTCAAACGGCCTTGGGAGAAAATCGGACGCGAAGGGCCTGCAGCCACAAGTCGTACCGGGTAATGGATACCGTTAAAGCACATAACTAGGACGTTCTACGACGATGGGTTTAAACGGTTTTAATTGTCTGTATTGTTAGTACTTAATTCACGTCCTCGTGTGCGTGTGTGTGTGTGTGTGTATGTGTGCACGGTTGTTGTGGGCTCGTGTAAACGTGCGTTAATTATTTATCGTCGAGAAACCATTGAGCAATAAAGATTAATCGTCCTGCGCGACACGAATCCTCTGTTCGCGATCCTCGCGCGCGCAATTACATCCAATTAGTGCTGTTTTATCGCCGGCGCGTGTACCTGCGTGATCCTTTTCGTCACGTGAAATATATGTCGTTCCCGGCAAGGGCGCATCTCTTGTTCTCCGTGCACACGGATAGGTGCACCGTACTCGGATCGTGCGCCAGGCCAAACGCTTTCGGAACGCGTCACGGGAATTCGCGTACACGAGGCCGCGGTGAAAACCTAAGCGTACCGTGCACGTACGTCGTCCTTTATTAGGATTTTTAAAAATTCTCTTCACCGATGATCAATACGGGATTTTCGTGTGCGTTTTTACGACCATTTTCAGATGCTGTACGATCTCGATTTTCCCGTTATCGAACAAAAACTGAAGGCGATTGGCCTTGGATCAGGCCCGTACTTTGGCATGGGTAAGCACATGTCCGGGGACGTCAAGTCTCAGGGGCGACAAGATATTTCAGTAAAATTAATTTTAACAATGATGTACCTAATAAAAAAAATAAAAAAAACAATAAAAAAAGAACATGTTTTATTATGTTATAATTTGTAAATTAAAAAAAAAAAAAATTGTATTTTTATTATATTATAATTTGTTAATAAAAAAAAAAAAGAAAATTGTATGTTTTATTATGTTATAATTTATTTAATTTGTTAATTAAAAAAAGAATTAAACGATTTTCATTTAAAAGTTATATTTTAATATTAAAGAATCTCGATTATGGACGAAGTAATAAGTGTTATATTATTATTATTATTTTTTTTTATGGAGAGGCATAAATTATATGCTCGGGGGTGCCAAATTTTTAAATACGAGCCTGTCTGGGGTGTTATGTTACATCACGTGACGTACGTGTACTGTGCATTGACGATGCACGTGCGAGTATCCGTCGGACGGAGGTTTTTTGTTCATTTATTATAATTATTGTTTATGACGATGTGTTTGGTTTTCCTTTTTTTCATCTGAAAGCGCCGGTGCGCGATGAGAATATTGTAAGTTCGTTGGCTAATTTGTCGGTTACGCGTCGGGTGGCACCTGATTTCGAATTTTCGTCAGTTCAGAACGGATGGAAAACAAGAAAAGAAACCTTAACAGTTTCGTTTCACCTGTCACATTTTACGGCGCGCTAATACGTTGTTACGAAGACAGTGTTAGATCGAAGAAAACACCTCGCGACTCAAACATAATCTGTTCGGTATACCGACTGGTGTCGATTGTTGAACACCGCAAGTGGTTCGTGTTGACGATTTTTTGGTAACTGATTTTTGGACATCGAATATTTTCTTTTTAGCGATAACCTGAAATCAGATATTCAAACGTACGGTAAGTCGGTAAAAAGTATAATAATAATAATTCGGAAACTCCGGTAAGGCGGCAACATTTTGATAGTTTCTCCGCATAGTAGACGTTATAACCACGTCGGAAGAGAAAATTTAGAAATTCGCGCATGCTGTTTGTACACGAAAAAGGTTTTTTGAACGAAAAAAAAAAAAAAAGGTTCGTCGGTCTTACGAATCGAAATACTTGCCCAAACATAAGCGTGTTTTGCGTTCGAACGATTGCGTGGCTATAATACACGATTATCCGTTACGATTTGATTTGATCGTGCGATACACAATAATGAATAATGATACGCTGTGTTTGCATACACAATACGGGTCGTCGGGTTCTTTTCCATTTCTAGTGCAGTAGGAATGTTTCGCGAACGCTGCAATTAAACGCTATAACATCAATGAGATTATGCGCACAATACGCGTGCGTTTAGCATTCGAACGGATATTGTTCCACCTGTTAACAATCGCATATTGTCGATCGATCGATTATTGCAGGAACGCAGGCGCACGAATTAATCGTGAACACGCGACGAGCGTTAAACGATAGTTGTTAAACTATGCGCGCACAGTACACTCTCGTGATGTGCACGAGCGGTGTAATTTTGACGTAATCATAATTTGAAGCTCGAGGAACCCTCGCCCATTGTTATAGTTGATGCACGCGGTTATACGTATACCGCACCTACCGTTGACCTGATGACCTGAAAACGACGAACGGCTTGTAAAAATATTATTACACGATCGCGCACCGCTCTACTTACCGTGTATTGTTATGATTGTGATACTGATAAACTCGCGATTACTATTTCTCGATCACATCTATCGATCCGCCCAACGGTCTTAGCGAAACCGTTCGGCGGGACACGCTCACATCGATTGCGTACACCGCTGCGGTATTCGTTCGTACACGGCACGCACGCGGTCCGATGATTTATCGCAATATGCTGACGATTTCGTAACGCTGACTACGCTTTGGCCATATGCATGGCGTCTGGGATACAACGCGTTGAAGACGCCGTGGTCGGGTATCGTAATCGTAAACGGTGCATTAAAAAAATATTCAGAACGAACGGAAATGTCGTTGTTAAGGTACCTCATCCGAATACGAGAGGATTTTTCGACGGTTTCGGTCCATCGCGGATTGAATTCACTAAAAAGTCCATCCGCGTGTGGTGTTTTCGGGTTTCGATCCTTGCAAATTGAAAATCCGACGGATTTCATCCACCGGATCAAGACTTTCGCTTTTCTACTGATTAAATATACCAAGTCCGGCGTACACTATTACACGTATTCATTGATGATAATTTTTCTTCTGTTATCATTATCATACGATATCATCTGTTTTTTTTTCATATGGCGTGAATAAATTGATGAAAAACGAAACTAAATAAACATTAAATTAACAAAATAACGAGAACTAGGATAGATATATTTACATCAAAGTATATTGTTTATACATCGTCCTAGAAAACTTGTAATAAGCAGTGTTGCGTGCTAGTGGACAGGACCGTCATCATTTTTTTGGTCGAATGATCATCGATATCGTCGGTATCACTTGACACCTCGTCATTTACATTTGGAATTATATCTTCATTCCTCGATCGTCCTGGGTCAATCCTCCCATTATATTTAAGCTTGTCTTGAAACAGTAAGGTAGTAATACGGTAGATAGTATATATATACACGAATACTCGGTGTTTCACGCATCAAATGTGAGTGAAATAAAAGACTTTTTTTTTTTAATCCATTTTTGACAAAATGTGCAAAACACGCATTTTTAATTTTTGATTTTTAAACTAGTCGTTCTGCGGAATAGACATCCGGAAAATCCTTCAACTTACCGGTCCTAGTCGTAATTGTCTCATTCTTGGGGACTACGGCCGTTGGGTCTGCCGAAAAATTACGCATCGAACATTTATGGGACGGAAACGAAAACAAACAAAATAATATTTTCGTTTCAGGTAGAGCTTTACGGTAGATAGCGTACTAAGTATAAGTGGCGCACTGCACGATTAGCCAACAACGTTTAGAAAACTCGAATCCGAACACGAACACTAGAGCGTGGAAATCTGAAAATTCTCGTTTCGGATTTGTTCGCGGCCGTTCACGCAGCGGCGATCTGACCGCGCGATGACGATGCGGGTGTACATTAGGGTGGTCCTCAAAAAAAAAATATCAAGACTTTAACTGCGCCACCCTTAAATTTGGTTCCTGTCTGTAAAAAAAATAATATTTGTGCAATTTAGTAACGGCAGTTAAACTTTAAGGCATGCCTCAAAAGGGTTAAAATTTCTTTAAAAAGGCGTTTTTTCGTTTTTTTTTAATTTATCATAAAAAATATTATAATTAATGAAAAATTCAAAATAAAAAAACTCCATAGACAGGTGATTAGTCTCGGTGGTCACCAATTAATATTTTTGAAGTGCCACATTAGGAATCTGAAATTTTTTCGCGGACCATTAAAATTCTTAGTACATATTTTCAACATATAATAGGACAATAGATATTATTTTAAAATTGGATGTAATGAGAACACTATTTATTTTATTTATTATTTGCTATTGTTTCCAAACATCGAGAACATAGTTAATGTTACAAATATTATAAACATAGAATGTTGTCGTAATATGTGTTTTTATTTTTTGTCTGCGGGCCGGATAAAATTTGTTCGCGGGCCGCCATTTGGTGACCCATGATTTATCTAAAAAATTGTACTCATTAAAACTGCACGTACGTACGTCGTCGCGTTCGACCTGAAACCCGGCGCGCGCGTACATCGCCAAATAGTCCAAAACCGTTGAGATATATTGCTATAGACGCACGATCCGACACCTTCTCACGATTTTCGGCCGTGGCATATGATGTGAAAACCCATAAATTTCGTTCGCCAAGAAATCAATTTACCTCGTGCGCGCGCGGGGCGATGGCATCGAACCCTGTGGCGATGATCTGAAATAAAAAAAAAAAAAAAATCGTTAATAATAATAAAACGGATTTCAAATCCGTATCAAGAGTCCCAAAGCGGGATTGAACGTCTTGTAAACAAATAATGAAACAAAATCATTTTCACGAACGCGATTTATTTAAAAACCCATAACTCGCATGTCGATGTGTATAGTGACGCGTGTGAAGTACGATTAAAAACCATCAATCTCTCACTTCTTCTCATTGAATGCGTATTACATTTCCCATAATACGTATTTACTCGTTCTTTTCATATTTCATTATACATCTTTTTATACTTTACGAACGTTTCTTGTAAATGAACTTATTTATTAATTTTCAATCCTATAACGATCTCTTTAATAACTATACGAAATATGTAAATCGTTTGGAGATTATGAATAACGATAGCACCAGTGGACCAGAACGATAAGCACTTTATCATCGAATTATTTCAACGTTGTGCACACAATATCCGCACACGTTTCAAAAACATTATCATTTTTCGTTATGTTAACAGGAAACTGATTCAATTTTCATTCAGTTTTTAATGCAACGCAATAAGACTGCTACGCGTAACGTCATACCATTTATGTTTCTAGACGGTGGTAAATATATTTTAAAAATATAAAAAAAATATGACTTCATAGTGGACAACATGTGTACGTCTGCAATAAAAAAATATAATAATATATTTGTGTGTAAAAAAAAAACTGCATTACATAAAAAAACTGTACAGGTACTCGGCACGACAACACATCTGATTCGAAAATCAATTTTCATTTATTTCTCAGAAAATCTGCTGGAAAAAAAAAATCACACAACATGAGTACAATTATTAGCGAAGACCGGAATTTGCATAAAATGCATGTTGCCATTTTCAACATTATGTACTTGCAGTCAACGAGTGTCCACAAATCTTTACTCGTTTGACGTTTTTTGACGTTGATTCTGACGTTAGTGCATGTTCTGCATACTTTTGCATATTTTAACAAAAAAAAAAAAAAAAAAAAAAACCGTACAAATAAACTATCCGAAAAGGTGTTGAGTAAAAAAATCTGATTATATGTAGGTACGTGTAGATTACTAAACTTCTATTGGTTGGTTGTAGAGTTTTATAGTGAAGACGTGGCTTTACTTATTTTAATTAATCTTGTTGATGAAATACCCAAAACAACATAAATAGATACATTACTACATTTGTATACTGCTACATTTATACAATTGTTGGTAAGAATTACGTTGTAGCCAAGTTAGCGCTGAGCGTCCCCATATAGGTATTACATGTATTGTTTTTTTCACAACACGTTTGGAGAAATAGTATTGATATTTTTCATTTATATATAATTATATATATTATTTTATATAATTACATATATTACATATATGTAATTATTACATAATATATAAATATATATATATATAAATATATGTAATTACATATACTATATATAATTACATGAGTTTGTATGTTATCTCTTCTTCATTTCCATACAATATTTAGCAACTAATTCGTAAACAGTGCCTATTGATGATATATTTTTTCAACCAAAACTTTAAAATAAGCGATTTATTTTCATTTTTCCGGTATTCGACTACAACTAGTATGAACCATTATTATTTATAAATAGGTGATCAAATATTTGCATCTTATATGTTCTTACAAACATTCATTTGGATATATTTTTCAGTTTGTTATTTCTATAATTTCTATAATTTAACAGATTACATTTCTGTAATGCATATTTGCATCTTACTTTTTGTTTTTAAAATTTTAATAAAATTAATAAATAATTATCACTGCATAGTTAAAATCAAATAGAAAATATAATAAAAATTGAAATTTTATTTTGCATGTTTTGCATTTTTTTCTTGCATATTTTGACTTTTATTAGTGCAATTTTGCATGCATATTTTATAATATAAAATTCATATAAATCCGAACTTTAATTATTACAATAGTTTAGTGTATTTATATTTATAATACGAGTACGCGTTGAAATCAATTCGAACTGACGTTTGTGTACAACTGCCGGCCATTACGTACTGGTCTGTTCCCGTTGGTTTTTCTTAAAAGGCGATTCGAGTTGCTTTTGCATACCGAATAACCGAAAATCATCACATTGCGTTAAATACAATTCGTGATAAGAAAAAAAACGTATACTACGCGTCATGATTCATGGCAAACTCCTTTGGCCTAGCAATGTAACTATTTTAAGCGTTACATTTTGTATTACGAATTACAAGGTTTAGGTTAGAAATCAAAACAAATCGATTTATTGTTTTCTACAATGAAAACATTGAGAGTGATGGTCCGAACATATGATGATTAGTGCTGTTTTACGGAGACCAATGGTTAGGTCTCGGACCATATAACATATTGTAGGGTGTTCGTCAAGAGAAAGGGTGGCCAACCCAAATGATCATGCGGGCCACATATAAAATTATATTACAGTCGAGTCGCTATAACTCGAATCTCGATAGCTCGAAAAACTTGACAATTCGAATTGTGTTTTATTCCCCTAGAAAATTCTTCCCCCATAAATAAGTTAAATATCTCGAAGTGAATTTTTATCCCCTTCAACTTCCAGTTATCGGGACTCGACTGTAGTATTTGAAATAAACAGAATGAATTATTATTGTTTCAATCGCCGTATTCTGAATCCAATTTTTTCGAGAAACTCTTTAAGTTGTCGGTGCGGTAATTCACTGTTTTTATGACTAATTGCAACTACTACTACTAACTACTAACAAGTTCATCATACGTGGGAACAAAGATTTTGTTGATGAATCAAACAGTTTGTCGTTATTACGTTGATACGGATTTTATACGGATTCCGCGTTGTCCGAGCATTCCAGAATATTTTATTGTGACAAAAATACATTTTTTTTTTTATAAATGTTTTATAAATCTCGCGGTCCTCAAGTTTTCCGAGGTTAGCCACGGGTTGGCCATCCCTGGTCAAGAGGATAATCGCCGTCGCATAATATCCGCACGCAGCCATACAGTTTTCGTAAATTTTATCGAAAAATATCTTATCACAAGAACATGCAATACATAAAATATGTATTTTAAGCGGTTCCAACACGTGAAGTGTGCGCCGTAAGGGTGCCGATTTAAACGTAACCGTACGAAAATTATATTACTGTACAGTGCATAGAGTACAGTAGAATGAGCAGTGTTTTAGTTTTTTTTTTTTTTTACGTACACGTGTATACTTACGTCATCGTTTTATTTTAATATTTATCTAATCCAATAGCCTCACGATATAAAAAAAAAAAAAACGAATAAAAAACCATGTCCAACAGCCACCGGGGACAAGTCGTAACAGATAATAATATGGCACAGGAAATTTAAAAATCGTGATAATAAATCTGGACAATAATTATTGTTATTATAATTTTAATTTCTCTCCCGTTCACGCTTGTCTGTCCGCACAGTCAGAATTGATGGAAAAATATGTAAATTCTTGTTGTTAAAACATCTTCTCGGAACGGTTAATTTAATCTCTCAACACGTCTGCTGCAGTTGAGGGCGCTGCGCTTTGTTTTATTATTATTATTTCTCCACGATCGTTTATTCCACGCATAGGTATTATTATTATTTTATTATTTTATACAGGTTCTTACGATGTTGTACTCGACGGCGGAATGAATCGTTACGCAGATTCGCTCGCCTTGCAAACCGCTCTGGTGCCGATTCGTTGCTTATTTTCTATTGCGACATTAATATGGACCGAATTTGAATCGCTTAATATTACAGCTGTTTATACAGAACTAACCGTGTCAGTTTCTTCGTATCATTCGTATCGCGCTGTCGTGTGTGTTGAATATATTATTTCCGTGTATACATACTCTAAATCAAAATCATAAAATTCATATTTTGAATGACTTTTTTTTTTTCTACTATGCTCTGGCCCACTAGATTTTAATTTTTTAAAAATCGGCCCTCTAGTAACTTTGAGTTGCCCATCCCCAGTACGGACGAATAAAAGTGTTCGATCGTTTCTTCGTCGTGTTTCGTACACGGCATTCGAAATTCTTGAGCTGAAAAACTGACGATCGCGCAGTAACGCGGTAGACTCGGAGCCGCCTTGTATGTACGTCCGAAAAACATTTTCGGCGCACGGTTTAAGTCGTAGAACGTTATCGAAACGCGTATTTTACATAACATCAGCAGCTGGTTCCGATATGATTGAGTTCGCGTCGTTACAGTGCGTGCGGAAATAACTCGATATGAAAATATGTCGAGCGCGATCCGAAACGCGCGCGCGCGGAGGAATTCGTACCAATGCGTCGGGGAGCGCTTTTAACGATTTTTTCCCCGTTTTTCGGGGTGCAGTTCGCGCGCCCTCTTCGGAAAACCCTTTCGCACACCGTTTACACGGGTGGTTCTCGTCGGAAAACCGAATAACGCGAGTTGTCGACACGCTGACGGTTTTCCGGTTCGGCGACGGATCCGCGGACGGGGTTCGAAAGGACGTTGGTTTCAATCATTTCATACCGGGAAGAAAAGGGCGCGACGGAAGATTTCACCGGAACACCGTGTCGCCGCTTTTTACACCCGCGGTGCGTTGTACACGCGTAGTACACGAAATATGCGACAGTGACACAATAGCCCTGCGGAGTTCAGTCGCGGAACAATCCACCGGGTGCACGGAAAAAGCGTACTTGACTTTTGACGATGCGCGTACGCGGTCATCCACCGTCGGGCACGTAACATAATCAATGGCGGATTTAGCGTTTTGGCGACCCTAGGCTTAATCACTCTGCCTCCTCCCCCCTATCACTCTACTAAAGTACCAACAATATTTGGTTTAAACCTTTCTCTTAAAATTGTATTCAGATTTTTATCAAAAAAAAAAAAAAAAAATATAAAATATAAAATATTTGAAATAGAAAACTTCTAAAAATAAAATATTTCATGTCTATTATTTTACTTCAGATATCCATTATTACCAGTATAAATAAACAATGCTTATACACTCACATAACGGAAAAATATAAATAGCCAGATATGAAAATACCTATACTCGGATAGTCGAATGTTCCCAGTAAGTAATAATAATTCCCAGTAGGTACTAATAAGTTATTAATAATAACTAGTAACTAACTGTAATTATTTTATTACAAATAAAATATTTTCAAATTGTAATAATAATTATAATATTCTTACTACAGCCTATAGATACGCATCATACAATGTACATATTAATATATTATTATAACTTTTTAGAATTATTTTTACTCGTGTTTATATGACAAATATAAAAAAAAATATACTAAAATAAGTATACCTAATAAGTCAATAATAACACTTAATTTTATATAAAAAAAAAAAAGCCGCCCTAAGCTATAAGCCTTTTAGCCTGCCCCCTAATCCGCCACTGAACATAATAACGGTGAACGCGCGTGTATTGTTCGCATGTTTTTTCGCGAAAACGCGTCCGAAACATAATACACGGTCGAACCTTTGTGCGGAAAACGTTTGTACTTAACAAAACCCTCTGCGTCTTTTCCGTGGAACCGTGACGTTTTCATTCCGTTTAACGAGTTGATCGTATACATTATTATTACTCTATTACCATATAATAATATTCGTGATTCCGGGCTTTCGAAATATAGCGAGAGTTTCAGCAAACTGCTTTCAACGCCGTTCGTCGTCTTGCTCCCTCGAATCCGTTTCGAATTTCCATTTCGTTCAGTTCGTCACAACCGCAATGCATTTTTTACTTTTCCTCCCGGATTCGCGATCGTATATCCTTTCTTGTGACCTTTGGTCCTCGGTCTTGTGACCTCGATTTATAATTATAAATATCGGTTCGGTTTTTAAATTAAACTATTACTGTAAAATGTATGTTCATAATTGAAGGTAGTTAAAAAAACTTACTATATTGAATTCTTATATTTTAAACGCTACGAATGAAGCTTGACATGTGTGCGCACTGTTGGTTTGTCTTTATTCCACGTACGTTCATGACGAACTTGACCCGACACGAATTCTATGAAAAAAATAAACCATGTTATTCTGAACGAAACAAAATTATTAAGTGCAGATTATAGTAGCCGCAGCTGCAACTGATTTCTTATGTTAAAACGGAATTTAAACTAGTAGCGACTCGTTCAGATAAGTGCGACAACTCGCAGGGAATGTTTTTCTTTGCCGTAAAAGAGTTTATTTCTCCGAACCGAGTGCACTTTTTTCCGTTTTCCGCAGCGCAAGCTCTCCGACTGTAAATCTAACAGTGGCCCGTATTGTTCAATCGAACAACAAATAAATCACGAACAGACGAAACGCTGCGCAAGACGTACTGTAATAATAATGGTAATGGGTTAACGTGCGCGGTACGTTGGAAAATCCATTATTTCGTATTCACACTCTCAGTCATGGGATTTATGATAATTAATTTTTCGTGTTACCGCGCGAGAAACGCGAACGCGATTGTACAACCGCATTTAGCGTACGTACCAACACACGCACACAATACGATACGGTCGAGCATAAATCAATACACGACGCGTCGATAACGATTATTCCGTTCTGAGCGCTTGAATGTTTTAATACGATGTTCGGGCCGTTTTCCGCTGTGGACGACCACCGTCATTACGTTATCCTGCACCAGCGCCTTCGGGACCAGGATCTCGAGTAATTGTCGTTTTTCTCAGACGAACCATACGGTTTTCAACAACAATCGACGAGACGTCATGGCGCGATAAGCGCGCGCCGGGTACACACGTAAACGTACCAGTTGGCTCTTCACAACAACACGCGGCACACGCCCACGTGCTAGCGCGGACATCGTGCACTATCGGCTGTGGCTGTCATAACCGTCCGTCTCTCGGCGCGTTTTCACGTTTATATCCTTTTACACGTTTTCGTCCACGCGATACCTGTTGCGGTCGCGAGGCATTCGGCCACAGATCCGTTTGTTCGTAAACCGATTACACACGGTGTTGTGACAGCAACGACAAGCTACAGTTCCGTAGCTTGTTGCGCCACAGCGTCAACACGCTACGAAACAATAGCGACGGTACTTTTGAATAGTCCACTTCAATGCGTACGGACATAGTGGCGGATCCGGACCAACACAAAGGGAGGGAGGAACGATTTTTTAAAGACGCCGAAACGAAACGTCACCCGGCTTGTAGAACCGTGGTTCGAACGATACTTTTACGTGCGTAGCCGAAAAACGATCGTCTGCTTTTGCAAACGAAAAGATTCCAAGTTGTACTCCACTCCGACCGGTGTACGGTGTTTAACGTTGTGCACGGATAAAATGGCTAAACCAACAGCGCGCGTATGTGCACGACGGTATAGTAGAAAAAAAAAAACCGTTTCTCGTCCCCGTCGACATGATGGATTAGAGGGGTACGGGAAACCGGAACAGGGCCGGTCGGAAAAACAGGGTCGCCGCAGGGAAACGAACGAGTATGTGACGGTCACGACGGACCCTGGATCCGGTTGACAGCAGCTCGGTCTCTCCGATCCTACACGCCAAAGTATGGTCAGATTCGGCGTTCGAAATGTGTCATACGACATTGTGTTTGAACGAGATGTGTGCCGCCGTCCCGTCCGTGCACACCGTCGTGTTCGTTTTCCGTACATCGTCATTTCCGTTTTGGGTTCGGCTGTGTGACGTTTTCTTTTTCTACGTTCGCAGACGATTTCCCGAAAACCCGATGACATATTCGCGTTTCACTGCGCAAACCGGCACTGTGACTACGGTAGTTCGTAAGCGTTGGCAGTTCGTACGACACTCGTTTTATCAATGAAACGCCTAGTGAAACGCAAATGAGTCGATACATCAAACCGTACGACGGTAGTGAACGCCAATGGACACAACGGCCGGGCGCAAGAGCTGCATGTCCCCAGCCCCCCACCTCGGACTTTCGACTTAAAATTTTTACAGTCGAATGTGCTTCGTTTGTGCTTGCTTGTGCTTAACCCGTTTCCAAGTTATTGAACTTTCAAGATGGGGGGACTGGGGACATGCTCAGCCCCCCCCACTGCCTCGGACTTACGAGTTCAAATTTTTACAGTCGTTTGTGTTTCATATGTGATTGTTTGTGCTTTTATTCCCGTCGGTTGTGCTTAACCCGTTTCCGAGATGTTAAACATTGAAGGAGGGAGGGGCCTAAGGATATGCTTAATAAATTCAAAATATATTTAAACACACTTTTAGTGTATATTGTTTTATTAACACATTTTATAAAGTAAACTTAGTATATGTAAGTAACCAATTTTTTATTTATTATCGACCTGTTTGTTTATTCCGAGTTTGTGCAGATTTGTGATCAAATTTTGGCAGAAAATTCTGATTTACTTGGGTTTTTTTTTCATACTTTAAGTAATGACCTACATCATATTTTTAAAAATTAATTTGCATACGAAATAATAAGACCTTTTCTCTTTGTCTATATTTGAGAAAACAAAAACAATACGTTCATTATTGAAGAATATCTATTTTCCAATTTATAAATGCTAATCACCTTTTTTAAATTAAATAACATTCAAACAATTATTATTATATCATTGCCTTTTTAGACAGCATATATTTATATAATAAAATATTTTTCATATGACAAATTTTCTTAGGTTATATAATTATAAATAGGTTCATAGATATAACATAATCATATTTATAAATTATATAAGTAAATATATAAATTCATAATATCTTTTACTTATAAATAACAAGTTATAAGTGACAATTAAATTGAATTTTTTTCATTTTTGCGCCTTCCAAGGAAATATATATGGGGCCCTATATATATAGGGCTAAAGAAACTTACTTTAGCCCCCTCCCCTTGCTACAGCTTTGATTGGTTAGAACCAAATATTTTAATAAGATTGGTTTAGTTGTGTCATTACTAGGCTTAGGGACTTAAAGCTCTAAAAAATACACAAATATACATGCAAATATGATTCTAAAATCATTATAATATGCATTTATATGCATTAAAAAAAAAAAAAGTTCACATAGTACACAAAATAAAACGTGCTCATCGGATGTAAATATATCTTTAAACATCGAAACAAAACTTTGTAGTAGGCTACTCGTGAACTGTTGTACTTTCGGCATTACACAATGTTACAAAATATACGCGTACGATGTTTTACGTATGAATCGACGTTGTGTGGTTGCGAGACGCAAAAACAACGACGGATAATAATCAACTGAACTGAACACTAAATTAATAATCTATTATTCTATATTTACTATTATCTTTATCGACATCCGATCGATATCTAGCGGGTTAGATACGGTCGATACGGGGTTATAGTATTATTTATACTTACACAAAAATTATAACAATATATGAGAGGTAGTTTGCAGATAGTATATTATTGAAAGTATTAAGTCCTCTTAATTTATTTTTTTTTCGATTGGTTGAAATATGTATCTATAGTTTTTAATTTTAAATTTGAAAAATTTGTCAAAGCATGCAAAATAAGCATAACAATTTTAAAATATGCACTATCCTGCAAAATCTATCAAACATGCAAAAATAAATATATACATATATATAATATATATGTAATATATGCAATATATTACTTTCAAATTTTAGATCTGATATCATGGCAGAGAAACGAATTTATTTTGCACTCTGATATATTTAACAATATACATTAAAAATATATGTTAAAAACATAGAAATACCTGTATGTGATAAAAAAATTTCAATTTCTGTACTAGCACAATAAAATTGTCGAAAAAATATATTGAATATAATAAAAAAAAAATATCAAATTATGTCCACCATTAAATAATTAAATTATTTTTAAAATTGTTGAATGTTAAATATCGCTTAATAGGCCTCAAAACGTTTTTAAAACGACTAAAATAATCGCTCCAAATCAACCGATACGATTGGAACATATTTAAGCGCATAATATCTGAAGGCGATAACTCCAAAATTTTAGAAGGGTGTCTTTTAATTAATTCAAATCAATAAAGCCTGAATTTTGTTCTATAATGGTAAGATTTTCTTTTTCATGATAGGTACCTCCTATTTGCTAAACTACGAGTTTTAATTTTTCTATCGCTGAATCGAAAATTTGCAGACTATCAATTATGGAGACACATTTTTTGTTTCAAATGTTACAATTGTACGTGTGATTAAACTGAAATTCAATGGGACGACAAAAATATAATTTTTCAATGATTCATTTTGCACAACGTTTTGGGCTTTTCCAATGTCCGCAGAGGTCATAACGAGCTTGAAGCGTATACCGAAAATATGTTTCAAAACAATTAACGAAAACAATGGTAATCAATCGATAACCGGCGGACAACACGTAAAGCACGGTAAACCGACCACACGTAACACCGAGTTGCGTTCAACAGCCGTTCAACGTTTTGAGGTTTGCAATGTTTCGCTGTCGCCGCGCGTCCCGCGCGCTTGGTTATTAAAATGATCTGGCTCGAAAACACTTGTCATGCGAGACAATGGTAGCAACGAGTAAACATCGAATATTAACAGCGCCGAGAGCTTTTCGTTTGTCTCATTTGACATACAGCATTGACGTTGAACGTTTACGCTCTTACGCTTCTGTTGATATTTTCATAGATTTCGTGCGAACGCGAACAGAAATGGACACGTTTGTATTCGAGTACTTCCTTAAAAGGATACTGAGAGCGGAGAAGCCGACGGTGGACTGCCGCCGACAAGGTTTCCGCGGGAAATTGGTCGGAAGCAACGAGCTGATGATCGGACCGGCAACGGGCAGGTGGTTCGGAAAGTGCGTCACGTGCGAGCGCAGACGCTTGTACTCGCGCATGGTGCGGTGCTTTGGTACGTTCGAACGCGCGTTGGTCTCGCGCATGTTAGCCAAGCAGCTCCCCTACGCACCCCTGCGCACAGCTGTAACTTGTGAATTCCCGTGTCCTCGTAACAGAATGCCAATGGTACCACGAGGGTTGCATGGCGGAACGCGGAGAGGACCGGCTGCTCTCGGCCGACCGCGACCGCGCCGTCGTTAATTTCGTCGACGCTTCTACCAACACAGAACCGAACACGATCATCGACGGTACCACGGTCGCGTGGGATTCTGGTACAGTCGTTGACGATGAAAAATCGGTCGTCACGATCCTCACCGACCAAGTTGTAGTCGACACGGTGGCCATGGTCGTCGACACCGTGGTCTCTTGGGGTTTAGTTACCGACGTTGACGACGACCATTCGGCCACCGCGATCACTACCGAAAAGGTTGTAACCGACACGGTGGCCATG